>NW_015165848.1:807254-811520 GCF_001447785.1 Gekko japonicus | reverse complement strand
GAATGCAATGCCATAGAGCTAGAGTTGCCAACCTCCAGGTAGGTTGTATATAAAAAATGAGAGCTCACAGGAGGAGATTGTATAAATATAAAGACACTCCGTGAATGAATTACGAACATAAGAAGAAAAATTATATTGTATGAAACAATTCAAACATTTTGAAATCTTTGTTAAAGAACCCTTATAATATATATGTTACGCTTCTTCAGATAGCTGGTACTCTTTAGCTGTGAAATACTCACTGAAATAGAGTTTCAACAATTCTCCTTCACTAGTTTTCCATTCGCTCCACTGATAGGTTCTCTTTCTGCCAATTAGGCTTCTGAAATAGTGATGGCTAAAAAGTACCAGCTATCTGAAGAAGCGTAACGTGAACACGACAGTGAAGCCAACCATGTATAGCTGTACTCGCTTATGACGTGGAACTATTGCACTCCTGAAGTTTTTTATACAAAGGAATTGTGGACTCTAATTGTATTCTCCCTTTGTATCAAGTAGTTTTTGTTCCTATCTCTGTTAAAAAAAAATCTATATATAAGGGTTCTTTAAGAAAGATTTCAAAATATTTGAATTGTTTCATAAAATATAATTTTTCTGCTTATGTTTGTAATTCATTCACGGAGTGTCTTTATATTTATGCCACCTCCAGGTAGGGGCTGGAGTTCTCCTAGAATTAGAACTGATCTCCAGAGTACAGAGAAAAGGGCTGCTTTGGATCGCAGACTCGATGGTATTATACCCTGATGAGGTCCCTCTGCTTCCCAAACCTCACCTTCCCCAAGTTCTAGTGCCAAATCCCCAGGTGTTTCCCAACCTGGAGCTGGCAAGCCTACATAGAGTCCACCATCCAAAACTTCCATTTTCTCCAGGGGTATTTCCCCAGGGGCATTGTTGTCTGGAGATCAGTTATATTCTGGGAGAACTCCAGTCCCCACATGGATGTTGGCAATCCTGTTTTCCACACATCCACACACACCCCACACACATCCACAGGGACTATTAACTGGGGTGGTTATGGTCAAATGGTTACAGTGAGAATTAGGGAAGTTATAGTGCAAGCCTAAGAACATTTTTTTCAGATTAACCGCTGCTGCATACTCCCGAGTAGGCTTCTGAGTAGACCTGCTTAAGACTGCAGCACTAATGTAGCACAGTGAATTGACTGCTAGATTTGACTGGGGAGAACATGGGTTCAAGTCCTTAAAGTAAAGGTAAAGGTTCCCTTGCTCGAAAGCCAGTCGAATCCGACTCTAGGGTTGCGGTGCTCATCTCCGTTTCAAAGCTGAAGAGCCAGCGCTGTCCGAAGACGTTTCCGTGGTCATGTGGCCGGCATGACTAAACACCAAGGCGCACGGAACGCTGTCAAGTCCTTACTCAACCATGTTTACTGGGCGGGCCTTGAGCCTGTCATTCTGCCTCTTGGCCTAACATTCCTCACAGGGCTGTTGTGGAACAGCCTACCAAAGTACCTTCTCTGATAAGGTACTGTAACCCCACCCCTCACTGATTGCCAGGAGGGACTTGGCAGCTAGGGTTGCCACAGCCACACACAGACACCTGTCTCCCTCCCCTCCTGCAGAGATTTAAAGGGCTTCAGCTAATCCACAGGGAGCACATGGCCTGCCGATCAGCTGGAGGGCTCTTTAAATCTTTCAGCAGGGAGGGAGAAGGGCTGTCACCGGCTACAACTCCGCTTGCAAAAAGACCCTTTAAAAGGTCTTTTTGCAAGCAGGGTGGGGGCTGCAGCATGCACAGGGCTGATTTCCCAGCAGCAATTTGCCACTTGGGATTCAGGCCAGTGTGCTGCTGCCCCACTGGCCTGAATCCCAAGCGGTGAATTGCCACTGGGAAATCAGCACCACATGCGCCATGGCCCCCACCCCACTCACAAAAGACAGCCCCTCTCCCTCCCTGCTGAAAGATTTAAAGGGCCTTGCAGCTGATTAGCAGGCCACGTGCTCCCCATCAATCAGCTAAAGGCCTTTAAATCTCTGCAGGAGGGGAGAGAGAGACAGGTGGCGGGGCTTCTGGGCAGGGCTTCCCCCGCCGGCCAGCTGGTCAGTGGTAAATTGGAGACCCCAGAGCAGGGGGAAACCCACTCAGGCCTGGGGGCTGGCAACCTTATAATGGCAACCCTAACTGTAAACGTTGCAGTGCTTTTCTATGTGTCCCGCAAGCTTCCTCTGTCTGAGTTCGGTCTGGTTTGATTTCTTTTTTTAAATCTTGGGGGGAAATGGTTACAGTTGGTCTCTAGATCTTTGTTTGTGATGTGACTTTAATGTTTCTTATTCTATTTTATGGATTTTGCTGGAAGACACTTTCAGCAGAATTAAAAGATCAGGGCTATACATTTTTATAACAACCCCCCACCATGTTGGGGTATGCTTCTTATCCCTGTTTTAAGAACTGGTGTACAAATGTCACCCCTTCAGATTCCTCTAGTAATCAGGAGTCAAAGCTATGGACTATGTGCTATGTTTTAGTTTTCTTGATAACTCGGAAATAACTTTACCATTTTTGGGTACACATTTCTAGACAGATGTTCTAGTTCTCACTACAGTGTCCGAAGTATACCACTTCATACTGGAGATGGGGGTTCATATAACTGAATGCTCTTCTATTTAAAAAAGGAATCCCTCTCCTTAGAAAACTAAATTTCAGGGAGAAGAATTCTGTCTAGTCCAGATTAAGTCGAGAGAAATTTTAAGAAGTAACAATCATTAATATAAATCCTTCATTAATCAGACATATTATAAAAGTTACTTGATAGTTACATAACCAAGTGCGCGCTCTCTCTCTCTCTCTCTCGCTCTCTCTCTCTCTCTCTCTCATATATTTTTAGGTGTTCCAACAAAGAATGCTGTCAGCAGACCTGGAGAAAAATGTCCTGTGTTACATGTCATCAAGTCATTTCCAACTTCCAACCCTATGAATTAATGACCTCCAGAATGCCCAGCATTGATAGCCTTGCTCAGATCTTGCAAGCTGAAGGCTGTGGCTTCCTTTATTAAATCAATCCATCTCATGCTGGGTCAGGCCCATAGCCACAATGGTACAAAAAGGAGCAGTGCCCCATCAATTGTCATGCCCCTCGAATCAGCATTTGTGGTTGGTGTGAAATCTGTCACAAGTCTTTCAAGTGTAAATACTCTATGCGAAAGAGGAAGGAGTTGAAGTAAAAAAGTGTGGACCCTGTCATAAATCTTCCAGGGGTGAATTCTCTATGCAGTTTGTCTAGAACAGAAGTAGCAGTTAGCAGGGCTGGAGAGTCCTAATTTAAAAAGCCTGCAGGAGGGGGAGTAAAATCCTGTTGAAGTAAAGTATAGAGTGATAGAGAGATTAAGGAATGAAAGGGTAAAATGGTGTTATATCCGACTCAAAAGAAAGCAAAGAAAAAGACAGAGAGAGCAGGACAGTGTTCCACAATAGTCCTGTAGAACTCTTATTGCTGGGGAAAAGATTTTTAGCAGAACAGAAGACTAATAATAAAGGATTTAGGCCCAGAGGTAGGTGAACACAAATCTTCTTTTGCTAATACCTGCTACCCCACAGGCATCTTATTCACAGGGGAGGGTTGTGGAGTTCGCTGTGAAGATGGATAGTTGCTGGGAAAGGTTCCCTTACCTGTGGGCAGCTTGACCCCATGTTTGTCCTACTCCTTCGTTTAGACATTTTAGCATCTAGGGAGAATTCAGGTCCCTTTAGCAGAGGTTTAATGGGATATTATTTACCATGTGATGTTATTTACATCCATCCCATGAAATGCTTCAACTGCCAATTTTTATATATTAAGTCTCTATTAATGGGACGGGACATTTTCCCCCAAAGGCCCATTTGCAACCCCGTGCAAGAAAGACTACTGTCAAGATGGGGGAGATCTTTTGAAGGTCACTTCAAAAGAGTGATGTAACAGTGCTTCATATAGTCTACGAAGAGCAACCATGTTAGGGCACTGGGCAAGCATAGGAAGAAAACAATTTAGAATTAGGATTGCAAACCTCCAGGTGGGGCCTGAAGATGTCTTTAGATTACAACTAATCTCAAGACTACAAAGATCATTTCCCCTGGAGAAAATGGCTGTTTTGAGGGATGGACTCTGTGGCATTATACCCAGCTGTGGTTTCTCCCCTCCCCAAACACCACCCTTCCATGGCTCCACCCCCAGTTCTCCAGGAGTTTCCCAAATGAGAGTTGTCAACCCTAAGAAGCAGAGGTCATTTCGGGGGGGGAACGTGGGGGAACGCAGTTCCCCCGGGTGAGGTACGG
>NW_015165848.1:770517-807189 GCF_001447785.1 Gekko japonicus | reverse complement strand
GCCCTCCCGCCGGCCTTGCAAGTCCACCGCCGGGCCCCTCATGGGGCTCGGCAGTGGAGCTGCAAGGCCGGCGGCGGCGGCCGGGACCATTGGGGGCGGTGTGTGTGGCCTTATGACACACTTCCGGTGATGTCAGGGCGTGTGGCCTTATGACACACTTCCGGTGATTTCAGGGGTGTGGCATATGCTAATGAGTTATGCTAATGAGTTCCCCTAGCTCTTTTTCTACGAAATGACCCCTGCTAAGAAGCATTTCTGCTAATGCAATAAAATAGACATATTTGAGGTGGAACTGCTACATTTAGAGACATGACCATTTTTAAAAGCCCTCTACCACTACCATTTTCCCACAGCAACTGCTAGGGCTGCCTTTTGAAGGGGAAAAGTGGTACACAGCAGAGGAAAGAGGGGCTCTTTAACCATTTCTTCCCCTGTCATTTTCCTACTGCAGAAACACCCAAAACCACTTTTATACCCCACTGGGGGGAAATTCTGCATATCTGTATTTTTTCCCCTGGCCCCAGTTTTCAGGAAGTTGAAATATGTGAGACATGGCCTACTTAATCTAAGAGAAAAGGATGAGAGAGCTGGTCCCAGAGAGTGCAAGCAAAGTGTACACTGCTTTCACCATGGTCATGCCCAAGAGACAGAATGGCAAAGGCAAGAAACATCCCTGCTTTTACAGTATGATGAGGCAATAAGTCAGCAATCTCATCGTGCACAAATGCCAGTCACAGTCATTGCCATACGGTATGAACATAGGCTACACGTTCCAATCGGTTGCTGTGCCTGTCAGGCACATATCTGCTGAGTCACTTTCTCTCCTTTTGCTGCCCTACTCCTTGCCAGAAAATGGAAATTTTAAAAATGGCAAACTAAAAGCAGATTAAAACTACAGACATCACAACATCATCGGAGGGGGGGGGAATGATCAGATCTGGCCTAGCCAAATCCAAATGCTGAAGGGATTTTATCCTTATTAATTGCCCTTCTGAGGCTAACAAGAGGATATATATTTGAATTGTGTTTTTCAAGATGCACATTCCTAATTTTATGTACCTGATACAATGGATGCAACAGGACTAATACAGCACACAAAAATGGCCATCCCTCTGTAAATGTATTTGGCTGCTACAACAATGATGCACTTCTCTGACACAATTTGCTATAATCCTAGATAGGCCTCCATGAATTTATCTAATCCCCTTTTAAAGACTCCTATGCCTATGGCAGACTTACCTGTGTGTGAAAACATAGTTATTATATTTTCTACTCTCAATATTACTAAATAGTTTATTCCCCTTCTGTACATTTAGTGTTTGTTGTCCAGCAATCAGAGACGCTTTTTAATGTTTTTGATCAGGAAAATGTTTTTGTCTTCCACCTTCTACCCAGACATTAATGTGGTAGATTAATTCTGTATCCAAGAGTTTTTATAATTATTTGTTTGGTAAGTTTTATGAAGCTTATGGAGCTTTGCTCTGTGAAGTATGTCAGTATGCAAATCACAGGCCTAACTGCTACCTGAAGTTGAGCAAGAACAGAGAAATGATGGCTGAGGACTGAAACATGAGGAGAGGTACAGATAGAAAAAACATAGAACCAGGGATTCTCTTAATTAAAATCTTTCTCCTATAGGCGGACAGTTTTTATTATCTCCACTCAGCACAGTGGAAAAAGCATCGTTTGAAGGAAAATAATAGCAAAAGTGGCATGGAAATAAATGACTCTCTAAAATCACAATTATCAGCTGGAAGCTAAAATGATAGGACCTGGAACCACCAGCCTCCTTTCACAGGTTCACATCTAATTATCATGGGATGGAAGCTCTTTCTTTTACCAGATGTGACTGTGAGGAATGAGGAGAATACAAATAAGTTATAAATGTTCACCTACCTCCTCAGGATTTATACCGTTTCCCCATGACAACCTGTATCTACCCTTAGTCTTTCAGTCAGAAAGGATGAGCCTTAAGATGCTGATAAACCCTCCCCTTAATTACAATAGCTCTCTTCAAACTTTATCCATGCATTGATTGCACAGAGGAAAATGCACATACCCACTGGCCCCATCATAATACCCATGTGTTCAGCCAAGCATCTACAGAGAATACATACATACATACATAAACGGAAACACACTAAGGTTACTTCTGCATGGAGGTATTTTTGGAGCATCCACATGACATTGTCCCTTGTAGTCCAGTTTTTGGATTCTACCTGTTTTGCCACAATCTTACCTATACCTGGTTTTAATACAATCTTCTTGGAAAGATCACTGGCAAAGTGCATTTACACACTGTGTGAGTAGGAATATGCTCAGTTTTGAAGGTCCCGCCCACATCAATGCCATTTTCTTTGCCTCAGCACCCTGTGACTGCCATTTTCTCCCTCACACCACAGGAAGCTTTAAGGGTAGATCATTATGGCATTATAACGTTATAATGAACTACTGCAGTGATCTACTAGTTCCTCTCAACCCCCAATGTTCATTTTTTAAAAAAGTAAGTCTCTAATCCTTTTAGTTGTGAATTCAAATAAAAGATTAGAAGCTTACTCTCCCCCCCCCTCCGAAAGCTGGGAGTTCAGAGGAATTGTTAGATTGTGGCAGTAGATTTGTTATACTGTTATGTTGTTGTTGTTCAGTCGCACAGTCGAGTCTAACTCTTCGCGACCCCATGGACCAGATCCCGCCAAGCCCTCCTGTCTTCTGCTATCCTCTGAAGATTGCTCAATGTTCGTTGCATCTATGACACTGTCTAACCATCTCATCCTTTGCCATCCCCTTCTTCTTTGACCTTCAATCTTTCCCAGCATCAGGGTCTTCTCCAGTGAGTGTTCCCTTCTCATTTGGTGGCCAAAGTATTTGAGCTTCAGCTTCAGCTTCAGGATCTGGCCTTCCAGGAGGATCTCAGGGTTGGTTTATACTGTGATAATACTATAGTAAACATAACAACATAAGAGAAGCCATGTTGGATCAGGTCAATGGCCCATCCAGTCCAACACTCTGTGTCACACAGTGGCCAAAACCCAGGTGCCATCTGAAGGTCCAGAAGCCCTCCCACTGTTTCCACCCAAGCACCAAGAATACAGAGCATCACTGCCCCAGACATAGTGTTTCATCTATACCTTGTGGCTAATAGCCACTGATGGACCTCTGCTCCATATGCTTATCTAGTCCCCTCTTGAAGCTGTCTTTACTTGTAGCCGCCGCCACTTCTTGCGGCAGTGAATTACTCTTTGGGTGAAGAAGTACTTCCTTTTATCTGTTCTAAGTTTACTGCTCATTAATTTCATTGAGTGCCCAAGAGTTCTTGTATTGTGAGAAAGGGAGAAAAGTACTTCTTTCTCTATCTTCTCTATCTCATACATAATTTTGTAAACCTCTTTCATCTCACCCCTCAATTATCATTTCTCCAAAGTAAAGAGCTCTTTAACCTTTCTTCATATGGTGATGTCAGTTTTTAATTTGTCCATCGATTGTAGGACCTCCTCTCTCATCACTTCAATCTGACTCAGGTCATTCGACACCCCTCCTGAAATTGGTGGTTTTGGAGTGGGCAAGCACCTCCCGTCTTCCCATCTTCACTCCTGTTCTAGAGTGGGCAAGCACCTCTCTCTTCTACAGTGAAGACAGAGGCAAAAAATGCAATCAGCTTCTCTGCCATTTCCCTGTCATCCTTTAGTAATCCTTTTACCCCTTGGTCATCCAAGGACCCCACTGCCTCCCTGATGACTGGTTTTCTGCTACAAATGTATTTGAAGAAATGTTAATTATTGGTCTCAATGTTTTGTGCAATATGTTCCTCATAGTCCCTGTTTGTCTGTCTGATCACCGGCTTGCATTTTCTTTGCAAAAGCCTGTGCGCCCTTTTATTTACCTCGCTCAGACTAGCCTTCCACCACTTACAGGAAACCTTCTTACCTTTTACTGCTTCCATTACTTTGTTCATTTACTATGCAGGCCTTTTTTATACTGATTCATACCTTTCCTAACCCGCAGTATACATTTTATCTGAGCTTCCAGTATGGTAGTTTTAAATAGTCTCCAAGCTTCCCAAAGGGATTTGACCCTCCTTACCTTTCCTTTCAGTTTATTCTTCACAGTCCCCCGCATTTGAGAGAAGTTACCCCTTCTAAAATTAAATGTGGTTGTTGTGATCTAGCAATTATCAGTTTTTTAAAAATGCAGGCTAAACAGCAGCTTACAGAAGAAAAGATGCATACAACTTCCAAGTGACAATCTGTTGGCAATGCAAAAGCCTCTAGATTCATGGTGGTGATAGCAGGAAAATAGAGAACCCTTGACATGTGGCTGTAGCCTTAAGCTCCTCAGTACAATCAGAACTGCTGTCAAAAATGGGGTCCCAGTCTAGGGGAGTAGACTATATGTGTATAAATAGGGGGCTTGCAGGAGGTGTTCAGCTGAATAGTAGATGTTGGGGTTGGTTTGGTGGATGTGGCCCACTTCCCTCTGTGTGTATTCAGTGAACATGTTGACAAACATCTAAAGAGGAATTATCTATATACTATTAGCCACGTGTGGCCCCCACCTGCAGATATCTAAATCTGTGGATTGGGGCTACATGGAGGCTAAAGAGATTTTTCTGTAAACTTGAGGGAACCCCTAAGTTTCCTGAAAAATCCCAAATATTAACAAAAATATACTGGGGGGGGCTGGATTGCCCTCCAAGTAAAAGGGCATTTTCTGTGCATGGGGGTGCATGGGGGAGCTGGGGGTGGCCACTGCCGCAGGGAATCACTCTGGGACCAGCTGCCATGATGAAGGATGCTGGGACCAGCTCCTTGCCCAGCAGTGGTGGATGCCAGGAGCAGCTCTTTGTCCGGCTGCAGCGGCAGCAGCCACCAGGAAAGACCAGCCCCAGCATTTCTACTTGAGTTCTCCTAAGGTGGGGGGAGAAGCCTGGGTGGGAGCTGCACAGGGCTCACCACCATTGATGGTGGCATGAGGGGGGAAGGCTCGGTTGACCTGTCAGCTGGGAGCCACTCAGGGCTTGCTGGGGCCACTGTTATTGGTAAGCGGAGGGAGAAGGCTTGGCAGGCCTAGCAGCAATGGGGGAGAAGTGGTGATGTGGGGGGGAGAAGCTTTGGTAGACCATTGCTGACTGGGGGGCGAGAGCCCCAAGGATAGCAGCAGTGATGGGAGTAATAAGACGGTGAGAGGGATTCCCCCTCCATGAGTATTGTGGGTCCCCACTTGTTTCATTCTATTTCTCATTCTATTCTATTACCTAAACTCTCTCACACCATTACTACTACTCCTCTCCCTTTCCTCTTTATTCTCCCTTGCCACTGGGGATACTGGTTAAGGCTCTTTTATATTCCCTTGTGGAGAATGAGGGAATGGAGAGAATGGTATATATTTGTTAAGGACATTAGTGAAGTTTTTACATCTGGAAGGAGGCAGGAGAGCCTGCCTTTTCTCTCTCTTCCCTGATGAGATGGATGAGATCAGTCAGTCAGACCCTGGCTTTCTCCTCACAGCAGCTTTTCAGCTTTAAAAATGCTGAGAAGGTCCAGTGATAAACCCTTTATTTATGTAAAACATTATGTAAAACATTTTTTATCCCACCTGCTCCTCCTCACAGCAGCTTTTCTGCTTTAAAAATGCTGAGAAGGTCCAATGATAAACCCTTTATTTAATTTATGTAAAACATTTTTATCCCACCTGCCTCCACATAGCAGATTCTAATTTATGTAAAACATTTTTTATCCCACCTGCCTCCACATAGCAGATTCAACCTTCCATTGTCTTGTCTCGTTTGGCTCTCAGGGTGTCTTTGGATAGAAGAATTTCAGAGGGCCAAACTAGACATGGCATGACAGCATCACCACCGTCATCTTAAAGTCAGCATAGTGCTCTTGGTCCTGTCCCCCCCCCCATTCCCCCAAGGGTCTTTTGAAGTTGCCAAAACAGCCACAGAGGGGTGCAGTCATTTCAACACTTGAGAAGGTGTATGGGAGGAACAAGTGCACTTCAGCCAGCCGTCGTGTCTAGTTTGGCCCTGAGAATGCAGCTGACACCTGCACGCCATACAGGAACTGTGTATGTATGTATGTATGTATGTATGTATGTATGTATTATTTTAGATTTCTATCCCACCTTGCCTGCTCTATCTTGATCTCTGTTTGTCTAAATAGCAGATCTAGAGATTAGTAGGGTCACAATGGGCAGCATAGTAAAAGTACAGGTTGGACAAGGGTTGCTTTAGGAAAGCCTGCACAACTTTGAACTTTGTTTATCACAGTGACTTCTCCGACTTAGTTTTATGCCAAAATCACACAATCACAAGTGCACCCAGCTCTCATCGGATCTCCGTCGGACAGCTTTTATCCAAAGCAATTCTGTCATTTTTGGAACGCAGGAGTCAACCTGTATCCCAAGAGGAAAACCTGTCAGAATACAGAACACTCTTGCTCATACGTACATGAAAGGACCAAACTATTGCAAACTGCAGCCATAAGAGGGCAATCACATATATTAAATGTGCAGTTTATATTGCTTTGTTGAGGAGTGTAGAATCAGGGAGGAAACACAAAAGCACACCCCTCTGACCTAAGTCTCTGTTCGTCTTCCTTTCTGCTGCTCTGCCTTGTCAAGCATCTGACCCTGGAGATTATCAAAATGTGAAAATGCTTCCTGAGCCTGAAGAAAGTATGGGTCAAAAGGGGAAATGGAGAGAACATGCAAGAGTGGAAGCACCCAAGAGTGTGATCTTCAGGCTCTTCCTCAAGCTCTGGGACACCACCCATGGTCGGGAAGCCAAAAGTCCTCTGCTTAACATCAAAATGAGAACAATAGCCATCCCAATTAAAAACCCCACCCTAGGACCATAGATAAACATACCAAAACCTAGGTTAAATACCCTCAATTACAATGCATCCCAGCAATATCAACCCATCCCAAGAGTGCTTCCATTTGAACAAGACCGTTTCCCCTGAACAGGTAGCCAGATGCTCGTGAAACACCTTGGAAGGCAAAAACAGTTTCCTTTCAAGATATCTGATATAAATTCCCAAGCTCACTGGAGTAGAAAAGGGGAAACAAGCAGCAAATGATGTACCTAGAATGGTTCAAATCTACGTTGGCTAAGAAACCCAGTTACAGAGAATAACTGGAGGTGTGTGTTTTTTCCATACCCAACTGATCATGTGCAAGTTTTTTTGCATGACAAAAATGGGTTGGACTAGTGAAAGGTTTTCTTTTCCAGGAACGTCAAGATTTCTGCCAATAGAGATGTTCTGCTGGTTTTGAAAAGAGAAATAGGACGGTGATGGAAGAAGTGAAAAGGTAGGGTGTAGGAAACACTACACGTGAAGAGACTAGCATTCAGCCTCCTGAAGTCTACAATACTTGTGCCAGTTTTATTGCTTTGGACTGCCACATGGCAGATATGGAAGGAGATACCAGGAAGCTCTTGGAGCTTGCTGAATTTAAGCCAGTTCTCTATGAGAGATGTAGTTCAGAAACAAGTTGGCAAGAGAGTAGTAGTCACACCAGTGAAGGACCAGGACTGAGCCCCAGGATTGTGCTCCTGGTGATAACTGAAACAGACTAAAACAAATAAAGAAACACTGATTGGGACATAGAAGGGGACCAGAATTTTTCAGGGTTACTGTTGTCCTGAAGTGTGGACATAGAAAGAAGCCAAGTCTGCACACTGTTCCTTTCTATAAGCATCCTGCATCCCAAGCTCCCAGTCCCAGCCACACTTCACGAGCGTTTCAAAACTCCTGGCATTATTGTTTGCACATGCTTCCGTAACACTTACACCTGAGGCTAGTGACAGACAATACCTTTTGAGAGACTAAAAGGTGAGATGAGGCATCATTGCCCATGACATGCCCGCTCAGTTCTATGGCATATCCATTTACAGGTCTGTCATGTTTTGAATTGCTTCAGAAACCTGCAGAACCCTTCGTGCAAAAGGAATGAGTTCCTGCCGTGAGGGAAGCAGCCTTTCCATTTTACAGCCTTCAACTCTCTTAGAAACTATTGTTTATCTCCTGCCTAAAATTAGCTACAGAAATGCTGTTTTGTAAATGTTGGCATAGATAAAAGATGCCCAATCTCAGTCATGCAGGAAAAACAAGTTCTCTCCCAGACCGCCTAGTAAATGAAAAATCACGTTTCCCTCTACCTTGCCCTTCCTGGATAATGAAATAGAAGGAGAGTCACTCACCTGAAGTTATTGTTTCATTGCGGTGCCAAAGAGAAGTGGTTTTTTTCCCTCCACTCTTCTTCCACTGTGTGGGATCAACTTGTACCGACCAAGGGGGGAAAAAGCACTTTCTTAAAGTAACTCACAAAAAGCCCGCCCAAATAAGCCTTTTCTCCGTGGAACTCGCCTCATTCTTGATAAAGGTACTGCTGACAAGCTAGGCTTCAACCTCTGAGAGTGAATGACAGCCTCTCCCCTTCAAAGCTGGATGCACTGTTAAGATACTGAAGGGAGAGGGAGAAGGGAGTGCATTTACCAAACAGCGAAGCACTGGGAGAGAGGGAGCCAGCGGCGGCTGCTGTTCATGCATTGTTCAGCCACTGCGGGGCTTCTCACATAGATGAAATGTCCTATGATGAGCATACTGGATTCCTTCCCAATGAAATATGGGTTGCAGACAGCGTGTCTATGCCAAATCACCATTCAGGGATTCAGCAGGTCAGTGCTATCCTTGCCTGTGGCACTGATCTGCTTCACTGCCACTGGGCAAATCACTTCTATACTTTGTGGCTGAGGAAAATAGTGCAGATCCCTTTGCTACATGCATGGTAGCCACAAAAACAAGGATCTAAATAGATCACAAGCAGAGAACAATGTAAGCCACTTTGGGTCCCCACTGGGGAGAACAGTGGGGTATATATGAAGTAAATAAATAAATTACCATAACCAAGTCTGCCGTTTTAGAAATAGAAGGGGCTCCCCAGTGCACCTTAAATACCAGTTTAAAAAATTAATTAAACTTCTGTACTACTCAACAGCAAATCCCCTCTTTGGTAAACTTTTGTGTATAAATCCATGCGTACTTACATGGGAGTAACATCCATTCAGCAAAGGCGACTAACTTCCAGGTAAGCATGCATAGCACTGTCCTACAATAAGGATACCAGGAAAGTGTTTAGAGCAATAGGTAGTGCAGAATACCACAAGTACCTACAAACACAAAAAAATGCCAGCCATATGACAGCTCATTCTTTTCCCTCAGAAGCCAACTTCCGGTTTTGAATGAGGACATATTAATCAACATTAATGCCGACTGCAGCAACAGATGAGCAGGATCGCTCACCCTCAGGAAATATGCAGAACCACACTTATACCAGACAGACTTTTGAGAAGCATTTTCAGAGAAATATTGCCATAAAGCTGGTGTTCTAAGTCTGCTTTTTCCAAGTTCGGAATGCTAGTAAAGGTTTGATGATGTCCAGCAGTTGTGTGGGGTGGGGGTTAAGGGCTGCCTCGTTACCTCATCAGCATTGGCAAGCATAAAGAAAAAATCTATGGTTTTCATGAAGTTTTACCTCACACATAATTTCAAGGCAAATTAGGAAATTCCTACTGGGGCAAAAGGAAAGCAAAAAAAAAAGTTTCAGTAAAACTAGTAACATCTTTTAATGGGATACTGGATATTGCAAATTGCCAATGCCTGTGGTCTTAAACCAGAAATTAAGAGGGTGAGGTAGCAGAAAGCAGATGTTCACTCGGGACTGATAACTAATGGAGAGGATATGGACCTCTGACACAAGTTGATATTTAGATACACATTTGGTTTTCCAACTGGCATGGTGATAAAAGGCTCCAGTTCAAAAGAAGAAACAGCACGTTTTCAGACACCTCAGAATGAAACCTAATATCAAAATGATGAATATACACCCTAGAGTTGCCAGGTACCCCAGCCGTCAGCAGGGAATGGGGGAATGGGGTAAGATTGCCAGAACCAGGTTGGGAAACTGGAGATTTGGGGATGGAGCCCGGGGAAGACAGGGGCCTCAGTAGAGTACAATGCCATAGAGTCCACCCTCCAGATCATCCATTTTCTCCAGGGGAAATTGATCTCTGTAGTCCAGAGATGATCTATAATTCCAGGGGATCCCCAGGTCCCACCTGGAAGTTGCCATCCCTAACACAACCTAGAAGTCAAGAATGAGAAGTATGTAACTTCTTTTGGGAGCCAGAAGTCAGTACAGGTTCAAGCTGAACTCCTGTGTCAGTTGAGATGCAAATCTGTACAGTGGCAAATATGAAGTGGGTTTCAGATCTTAGGGTCCTTCTGATTCTAAGTGAATCATTGCTGGAAAAGTGGCAAGGGGTGTATGTGTGTGGAGAGAAACCAGATGGTCAACAGACAAAGAAAAGCATCAGCATATTCAAAATACAATTATCTTTCCCTGTAGCACATTAGCATGTCTTTCCACGTCACCTGCAGCTTCCAGCCATTCAATAAATGAGCTTATGTGGTGAATTGTAACAGAGGGCTCTGTAGCATAACCAGCCTTATTAATTTAGTAGGCAAGCTGTATCTAAAAGTCTCTAGTGAGTGCTTTAACAAAAAAAACCCAAGTATATTCATTTCTAATAAAGACTGCTCAGAGACTGTATAGGTCCAAGACACCCATCTATTACTCCAGGCTGCTCCTATAGCCTATGTCACAGCAGAGCCACAAGAACAGGGATTGCATTGCAACCACATTCATGTTCCTGAGAGGCTCATGCAGCCATGGCAGCTTATGCACGCCTGGATTGCACAACACAGTAATCAGGGCTCTGTTTCTATTCACCAGGTAGAATGTTGAATGTAAGCCTCTTTCCTTAGACAGCTGAATGGTCCTTGAACGGAAGTGTTTGTGCATCAGTTCCAGTCTGGATATTCTAGAGACAGTGAAATTTGTGATCCTGACTCAGTCAACAAAATAAAATATACATAGATCTTTTCTTCTACAGATATTGCATCTGGCATTTAGCAGCTATTCAGATGTTGTCTGGAGAACATGAGTTTTAGAAGTCCAATATATTTCCTATAGAAATACTACATTTGTGACCTTTTTGCATGCTCTGAGGTCTGGGAGTCTCCATGTGGGGAAAGAGCTCTGTCTTAGGAACACATACATAGTAATCCATCAAAATGTTAGAACGGAGAATAAATGAGGTGATTTCATCACATTTGCATAAATTGCTTAATTTGGATCATTTGTTTGGATTGCAATATTTTGATTTTGCAACATATGGCACTTCTTTTTGGCATGCATGTTACAGGAGAAAGGAAAGAAGTAAGAGTAAAGGAAGGAGGATTTGTTGTTGTTGTTGTTGTTGTTTTTAAACCTGATATTAAAATGCCCAGGTCTTCTTTGCTTTGTGTATGCAATGTATGCTTAATCTCAAGGTAGGATAGAAAGCGGCAGAGAAATATTTTTCAGTCAAACATACATTCTAATTAATTGAGGTTTCTAGTCAAATGACAGACATGAGAACCGCAAAAGTCATGTGCAAAAATACCCTTATATGTGCTTTGAAAGTTAATTCTTTATGATGTAATATCCTTAAGGATTAAGCATTCTGTGGATTCTAGGAACTGCGGCAAGGATTAGAGTTGAATCTGACACTTGGTTTGTACACTGTCTGGCAAGATCTCAAATCAAGAGAAGTTGTGCAGAAATCCTGTTGTCCAGAGTAGGATCTCATCCCTCCCCTTTCCCTGTTCTCCCAGTCCTCACCCAGCACACACATTCTTTGGAAATTTGAATCATTAGATTAGAAAAAGGTATTATAGTAAGCCAAATATAAGCACACTTAATTAAATATTTAATATTTGTTTAAGGCTAACTGTTCAGGCTTCTGCTCAGGTCACTGACAAAAATCATATAGTTGTTTCTGTCCCAATGTACTGTGGTTTCTCCTTAGCAAGAAAAAAATGACTGATTAATAAGTTTAGAGATAATTAAGCAAGAAGGACTCCTTAATCTTTGGAATGTGATGATGTTGCAATAAAGATTCTTGACCATTTGGATGCCAGAAATATCAATTCAAACACTTCTGCCAAAATACAGATTTTTCTTCTTTTCATGAGCATTAATCCTCTCCCACAGCTAAAGCAGGTCCCAGTGGAGGGTTTATCACTATCACCAAAGATTAGAAACTGCGGTGGGGGCAGGGGAGATGGCACAGAATTCTCTGGCCAGAACATAGTTCATATCTTGTTGTAGACTTTTGGGTTGCTTAATCAAAGAGGCAGTCTGAGTTTCCACCTCTCCCACAGCTACACAGGGTCAAGGGGCCTGGGATATTGAGAAATTGCTATGGAGCAGTGGTGTAACAAACAAGTTGCTCCACGGTCACAAAGAAGCTGCAATGAGAGGGATACTGAGGAGGTTTTCCAAGAGAGGGATAGGCAAACGAGTTGCCATTTTGTGTGCAATACTGCTATGGGCTGGCAAACGAAAGAAATCCAGAGAAAGAATAAAACAGTCCCGACACTTGGGCACTGGAGAATAATAAAACTGGACAAGCTTCAGTGCTTCCTGACTTGTGCAATAGAGAAATCTGCTGCAAACTATGCTACAGATCATATACCTTTGGCAAAGCTTCGATTCTCCAATGTGATGCCCAACAGTTAATAAATGCTAGGTCCTCCAACTGGATTGTAAGGAGCTGTCCTGGCACAGAGCTCTCTTGGCAACTCTAAACAGCGTGAGTCATACTGCAGGTAGGGTTGCCAACCTTCAGGTGAAGCCTGGAGATCACCCAGAATTACATCTAATCTCTAGACTACAGACATTCGTTCTCCTGGAGGAAAGATTCAGCTTCGGTGGGCTACCTCTGTGGCATTCTACTCTGCTGAGGTGCTTTCCCTCCCTAAACTCTACCCTCCCCAAGCTACATACCAAACATCCAGGAATTTCCCCATAGTTGGCAACCCTAACCAAAGGAGAGGTCATCCATATGGAAAGGTGGCTGAAATGGGCGAGGGGATAATTTTGTCATTCAGGCACTCCGTGCATGTCCTATAAGGATACCACAAGCAGTGTTCCCTCTAAGCTGAGTTGGTGTGAGCTAGCTCACACCAACTCAGCTTAGAGGGAACATTGACCACAAGGCCTTGCCAGCACACAAAGTTGCATTCCCTATCTCTCCCTTATATATAAAGGCATAGTGGGCTCCAATGTTCCAAAATGCACACCTTTAGTGTATGGACGCTTGAACTGTCAGTCAGAAGACGCTGGCTAGGTTGACTGGCTGCTTTGTGCAGTCCCGCCCAGCATTTCAAGGTCTTTTGCATATGGAAGCTGATTGGACTTCACTCCATTCCCCAACTCAAACTCCCCCCCCCCGCAAGGCAGTTGGAATGTCAGTTGCATATGGAACCTGCTGTATTCTGGTGGTGTGCAGGTCCGAGGTTCATGTTTTAAAAGCTGCCTGGGGGATTATGGACCATTCACACACTTCCAACCTTAACATACCTCATAGGGTAGTTGTGCGGATCATACGGGGAGAGGAGAATGATGTCAGCTGCTTTGGTTCCCACTGCAGGGAAAGACTGCCCTTTCCCTAGGCAGAGGCTGGGGGGGGGATGTAAACCTGAAGACAGACAGGCAGATAAAGGTAGGCTGATGGTTGCCTGGAAAGGACATAGGGTTGCCAACTCCAGGTTGGAAACTTCCAGGATATTTTAGGGATGAAGCCTGCTGAGGGTGGGGTCTGAGGAGGAGGAGGAAGAGGGGGACCTCAGACAGATACAATGCCATACTGCCCACACTCCAGACAAGCTGTTGCCAGTCTCCAGGTGACAGCTGGAGAGATCTTAAAGCTCTGGTGCTAATTCAAATTCTCTTCAACCCCCTGCTGTGCAGCTGACTTTCCCCTAGGGTTGCCAATCTCCAGGTGGGACCTGGAGATCTCCCACTGTTACAATTGATCTCCAGATGACAGAGATCAGTTCCCCTGGAGAAAATGGATGCTTTGGAGGGTAGACCCTATGACATTATACCTGCTGAGTCCTTCCACCCCCCCCAATGCTGTCCTCTATAGAATCCACCCCCAAAACCTCCAGGTATTTCCCTCCTTAGAGCTGGCAACCCTACATTCCCCTCAGTGCCTGTTGGTAGGCATCTAAGCTTGGTCCGGAGCCGCAGTCGCCCGGGCCGAGATTGGGGGGGCAAGGCGGGCGACAGAAGGCCGATGCCTCCGTCGCCCTGCCCTCTACAGAATCCACCCCCCAAACCTCCAGGGATTTCCCTCCTTATAGCTGGCAACCCTACTTTCCCCTCAGTGCCTGTTGGTAGGCATCTAAGCTTGGTCCTGTCACCTACTTTGGCCTTTGGGAGAAAACACATTGGGGCCAGTCCTGATAGGGTTGCCAACTCCAGATGGGAAATTCCTGGAGACTTGAGGGATGGAGCCTGAAGAGGGTGAGGTTTGAGGAGGGGTGGGACCTCAGACAGGTACACTGCCATAGACTCCACCCTCCAAACCACTCAGTCCTTCATGGGGAACCATTGTTGCCAATCTCCAGGTGAGGGCTGGAGAGCATTCAGTATTACAACTGCTCTGGAGAAGGGAGGGCAGAAGTCAGCTGAAGTCAAAGGGGCAGATAATGGTAGGTAGATGGTTAGCTGGGAAGGAGATGGGGTTGCCAACTCCAGGCTGGCAAATTCCTGGGAATTTGAGGGGTGGAGCCTGGAGAGGGTGGGGTTTGCGGAGGGGTGAGACCTCAGACAGGTAGAATGCCATAGACTACATCCTCCAAACCAGCCATTTCGTCCTGGGTAACAATTGTTGCCAATCTCCAGGTGAGGGCTACAGATCACTCAAAATTACAACTGTTCTTCAGGTAGCAGAGATCAGTTCCTCTGGACGAAACAGGGGACTCTGTCATTATACCCTGCTGAGGTCACCACAGCAAATTGACACTGTTTGCCCAAAGCCAGAGCACTCCCCCAGAGCCTCTTTCTAGATCTCGTTGTATTTATTTCCACAACGGGCTTTATTCCTAGTTGCCCATAAATGCATAGCCAGGGGCAGTTGATCAGATAGCCCAATGTATTTACAGTATGCATAAAGTGACAGACCCTCACAGTCTGCCATTTGCCTAGGAGATGGGAATAAGCTAAATTTGATTAGGGGATATTAGATGTCCTCTGTCATGCCCATGGACAGTGAAATGCTGCTCCTCGTCTTCTTCTGGGAATTTTGCTGAATGGACATCCCTAAATCAAAACCCTGCAGAATCGAAAGCTGCTTTTGATGTTAGGAAATGCAAAAGTACCAAAACTGTTTTGATTTCATACCCAGCACAGAAGTCAAATTAATATGGGCCCAAGGAAGGATACATTCAGGGATGTCTGAGGTTGCTGCATCACCACATGCTCAGCCCCGAAACATGTCTACACCTCACCAGATATTCTCTACCCAGAATTAGAATTTTCTTTTTGTAGGTGGGGGTTTGCTCATTAATTTCTGAAAGGGAGATGAGCATACCTCCACACACACCCAAGGAAGCACTAACTATCCCTGCAGAAGTGTAGTGCTCTCTCCTGGCTTGCTTTTGAAAACTAAGTAGGGCAAGAGTGAAGCTTTCCAGTAGCAACCATCATAGTCAATCTCTAAGGATCACAAGCTTCAACTGCTCCAAGAAAGTGGTACTAAAAACGTTGAAGCAGGCTCCAAAAGACTTATCATTCAGGTGGGACATGCTAATCTATTCATTTCCTAAAATAATTCCACTGGACAAAATATGTGCGTGTAAAGTGCCGTCAAGTCACCGTGGATTTATGGCTACCCCAGAGGATTTTCAAGGCAAGTGGTTAAGCAGAGGTGGTTTGCTATTGCCTTCCTCTGCAAAGCCTTCCTTGGTGGTCTCCCATCCACAAACCAACCCTGCTTAACTTCTGAGACCTGACGGGATCAGGCTATACTAGTGGATTTGTGCTTGGGTACCCAACACAGAATTGCCCTGTCCCTTGAGCAGGTGTTTGTCTCAGGGAAGGGGCCATAGTTCAGTAGCAGAGCATCTGCTCAGTGTGCAGAAAGTCCCAGGTTTAGCCTCTGGCATCTCCAGTTTAAAGGATGAGGTAGTGGACAGTGGGAAAGACCTCTACTTGAGACCATGGAGAGCCACTGTCACCAGTCTGAGTAGACAGTACTGATTTTGATGGACAGTAGTCTGATTCGGTATAAGGCAGCTTCATGTGTACTATATCATTTCACATGCCAGCTACACTGGACAAAATACCAGTTCATACATCTGTAGCAGCAATGCTGGTTGTATTTCTAAGGTTTGAACTTTTCCAGTTTTTTGGCCGGAAATCAAGTCAGGAATGAGAAAACCACAAGAAATTATAATTTTTAAAATGTCCCCAGATCTTTGAGACACAATTAATTTCATTCCATTTCACTCAGCTACCATTCCCACCAAATATCTCTTGTTTCATGACCCACAGGGAAGCCTCATTTCAAAAGGGGATGAAGTTGGTCAAAGTATCATAACTGACTAGTAATTCACAGTCAGGCTTTTGATGGCTAGTGTTTAGGTTTGCCAACCTCCAGGTGTGTCCTGGAGTTCCCTTGGAATTACAACTGCTCTCCAGCCCACAGATACCAGTTCCCCTGGAGAAAATGGCTGTGTTGGGGGATGGACTCTATGGCATTATACCCTGCTGAGGTCATTCCCCTCCCTAAACCCAACCCTCCCCAAGTCCCACCCCCCAAATCTCCAGGAATTTCCCCACCCAGAGTTGGCAACCCTATGTAGTTCTATCACCTCCAATCACATGCTTATGCCCCCATATTTGCACAAGTCAGAACAGGCTAAATGTTGCCCCACAGGGACCAACTACTTCTCCAGTGATGCTTTTCACAAGCCTTTGTTTCCTTACTCCACGGGCTAAGTGCCAGCCTTCTTAATCTTTTTGTGCTGGAACGTAATTATTATTGAATTTGTGCTCCTTCAACGTCACGCTGAGAGCACCAGCCCCATCCTGTGTTTCTAATTAGTTATATGAACCCCAGGAATTTCTGTGCCTAGAAACAGACAGACAGTCAGCCTTCGCACATGATCAATGAAAATGATCAACTGGGGAAAGATTTGCAATAAATCCCCTTATTCCATTACAGAAAGGCAAGTTATTGGCTGTTGCAGAAGAGGGTCAAAGCCTAAGTGTGCCCCATAAAGCTTAATTTCCCTCCATCTTCCACCACTGCCTCATCTTGTCAAATATACAGGCAGTTTCTGAATTATTGCTTTGAGCCCTTTGGCAGGGACTGTGCTACATATTCATTCCTATCTCATGAAATCCCATTCTCTCTACAGGAAGTCAGTAAAGGTAAAGGTTCCCTTGCTCGAAAACCAGTCGAGTCCGACTCTAGGGTTGCGGTGCTCAGCTCCGTTTCAAAGCCGAAGAGCCAGCGCTGTCCGAAGACGTTTCCGTGGTCATGTGGCCGGCATGACTAAACACCAAGGTGCACGGAACACTGTTACCTTCCCACCGAAGCGGTACCTATTTATCTACTTGCAATTTCTTGCTTTCGAACTGCTAGGTTGGCAGGAACAGGAAGTCAGTACCAGGAGTTTTATGCAAACGTTTAAAGAAGTTATCGGGACTCCTATGGAACTTGAAATACTTTCTTGTGGCATAAAAACGTACTGGCTTAGCATAGCATGGTGAAGTAGGCTCTGCTCAAAAAGGTTTATACTTAAACCCCAATCTACCGCAGGGTTATTTCTTGTCTTGGTTGCAGCAGAGTAAGCCACAGGGAGGGGAAAACAAACTTGACCCAAAAACTGGAATCAAGAACCACAAGAAAGGAGCCTGATAAAGGGCCAATATTAAAAACCTAGTATAAACTTATTATATACAGAAATACATGTATTTATTAGAAAGACAGTTAAGGACAAATAAGGGCCCAATGAAAGCCTCGTTACAAAGTGCGAATGGCCTGGACACAAGACCTGACGTGTTTCCGCCGGGCTCTATTTGTAGCAGGTACTCATTTGCATATTAAGCAACACACCCCTAATGTAGCCAATCCTCCTGTAAGAAGAGCTCCGTAAGCTCTTGGAGGATTGGCTACATTAGGGGGTGTGGCCTAATATGCAAAGGAGTTCCTGCTACAAAAAGAGCCCTGGCCGCCCCCCCTTCTATTGGCCCTTGTGTTAGGCCACTTGCACTTTGTAATGAGGCTTCCATTGGGCCTTTATTTTTTCGTAACTGTCTTTCTAATAAATACATGTATTTCTGTATATAATAAGTTTACACAAGGTTTTTAATATTGGCCCTTTATTGTGCTTCTTTCTTATCCTTGCAGCAGAGTAAGCACCAGACTGGACAAGCCACTGGGAGATCATTCACAAATCGATCTCCCAAGAGAGTTTTTAAATTGGTAAATAGCAGGCATTCAGTGCCCTCTGAAGCTCTCTTTTCCTCCAGGGGAAGTCATGTCTGAAGAAGTTATACTTCTAGGAAAACTCCACCACCACCCCCGCACCATGAGGATGGTAACCCTAGCTGCCTTCCAGGTGTGAAACTGCCCTGCTGGAGGAATCCCCACAAACGTCCCAGAGTCTGGGAGGAAGAAGGGATCCATTCATGAATGCCCTGGTAAGAGGAAGGCACTTGCCCTTTCCCTGTAAGACTAGGGCTGCCAGCTCCAGGTTGAGAAAAACCTGGAGATTTTGGGGGCGGAGCCTGGAGAGGGCGGAGTTTGGGGAGGGGAGGGGCCTCAGCATGGTACAATGCCATAGAGTCTACCCTCCAAAGCAGCCATTTTTTCCAGGGGAACTGATTTTGGTTGTCTGGAGATCAATTTTAATAGCAGGAGATTTCTAGGTGCCACCTGGAAGTTGACAACCGTATTGTAAGGTCAACAGAGATTGCCAGAAGCACTGTGTGGGTTCTAATATAGTTGCAAAGGAGAGGCAAATACCAGCACTGCCCCTCCACCCAAGTGAACCTGAGCCCACGGACTGAATCATTGCAGCAAATAATGCCTTTTTGATCTTATCCTGTAGGAAGAAAGGGCCTGTTTCCTGGGCATGCCTGTGGGAAAAAGAGCAAAAGAAGCAGCCAGAGGCTATACCTCTGGTATGTGCCAGAGCCATGTGGCAAAAGATCTTTGGAGCTGGACACTAGAGGTTGAACTGGTTTCCCGAAGGCAGCTGCTTTGGGGAGTTTGGCCTACTTTCTTTTCTAGTTCTGGATCTTTCTCGTCACATGTTAATTTGACCCACTAACTATGAGATGAATGGAGGCATAATGAACAATGTAGAATGTAGAACTAACAAATAACTGGGATGCTGATTAACTACTTATTACACCACTCCTGGAGTTTGCTATGCCTTCTCATTGACCTCCTCCATTATGGGCTTTCTCTCTCTCTACCTTGAACTAAATTCCAACTTGGAAGCTGTAAGGCTGAAAACAGTATCTGAAGAACTAACCACTAATTTGGTTGCTGATTATCTATTATGTGTTACCTAGAGAGCCTAATTATTTTCTCTATTCAAGCCTCATTTCATTATCTTCTACTTATTATATAATCTAATCTGAACTG
Organism: Gekko japonicus; assembly: GCF_001447785.1. Classification (NCBI taxonomy): domain Eukaryota; kingdom Metazoa; phylum Chordata; class Lepidosauria; order Squamata; family Gekkonidae; genus Gekko; species Gekko japonicus. The sequence continues at coordinate 787,631 of NW_015165848.1, read as the reverse complement.
GGCTATGTCTATGCGGAAATTAATTGTTTAAGGGTATATTTCTCTACATCAATGAAGATTAATAAATACTGTTTTATTGTTGATTTAGCTGAGCAACAGATAATGGCAATTAACAATTATGAGTTAATTGGGAGTACTTCCAGTTGTATTTAGATATTCAGTTTAAATTCACTCCTTTTGTCCTGGTTTCTTTGGGGAGTGGGAGAGGGTCATTTTTTCCATTTTTCTGTGTGTGTATGTATGTATGTCTGTGTGTATACTTAAGTTTTATAGTTATAGTCAGGGGTCATTTCCTGCAGGAGCGCACAGGAGCGGAGCTCTGGCAGTAAAGAGGCCAGGGGGTGGGCACATGCAACAAGCTCCACCCCCTGCTCCCAGCAGCCCTCAGCCAGAGCAAGAAGCAGTCAGGTAAGTTGCAGAACTCCCCACAGCCCCCCGGTCCAAAACAAACCAGTGGCACCTTTAAGACCAAGTTTTATTCAGGTACAAGCTCTCCCTCCTCTGCAAGGACAGATCTGCATGTCCCCGCATGCCCCCAATAGCTAGCAATCCAAAACAGTCCAGTGGAGCCTGAGTGGTGGGTGTTGCCTTCTGACACAGTTCCGGTGATGTCAGGGGTTGTGGCATATGCCAATAAGTTATGCTAATGAGTTATGCTAATGAGCTCCTGCACCTCTTTTTCTACGAAATGACCCCTGGTTATAGTTATATAGTTATAGCTATATATATAGTTATATATGTAGTTATATGCAGGGGTTTAAAAAAAAAAAAAGAGGTGCTGGAACTCTCAAGAGGGAAATGAAGTTTTCAATCTGTATACTGAAAACTCATGAACTTTTAAACATTTTTAAAAGAATTTTGTCAAAGAGGTTCTGGAACTCCATTCCAGCGTGTTCCCCCAGGAAAAAAAGCCCTGGTTATATGACAAACATTATTTTAAGCTTATGATATGAGGACCCAAGTTGAAAGACAGAGAAAAATAGTTAAGAAGGAGCTAAGAAGAAGGTTCAGTTGGGTAGCTGTGTTGTTCTGAAGCAATAGAACAAAGTTTGAGTCCAGTGGCACCTTTAAGACCAACAAAGTTTAATTATGGGTATAAACTTTCATATGCATGCACAATGAAGTATCTGATGAAGTGTGCATGCACACAAAAGCTTATACACAGAAGTAAACTTTGTTAGTTTTAAAGGTGCCACTGGCCTCAAACTTTGCTCTAAGAAGAAGGTGGAAAGGATTTGAAAATGAAAGAGGGGGACTGAAAACTTCTTTTTTTAAAAAAAAAAAGTTATATCATGGATACAACAATAAAAAACAAGCTATATCTATAGTCGCTGGAGTAAGGCCCGATCTAAGGCGTCAGGAGGCAGAACACCGGGAACGCCAAACGCTGAAAGAATAAGAGCCGGAAAACAACAACAGAGAGCCCTGCTGCCTGGGTGCCGGTAGGCCGTCACTCCCCCAGATAGAATGTGGCCCTAGATAGGTATTAAAGTTGTATGTAAACCGCTCAGAGACCCTTCGGGGTTGGAGCGGTATATAAACTGAAAGTAATAATAAATAAATAAATATCTGATGAAAAGAGCTTTAGGTATCAAAAGCTTACACCCCAAACTCTTGTTGGTCTTTAAGTTGCTACTGGACTTGAATCTCACTCTTCTACTGCAGACTATCATGGCTACCCACCAGAAACTATATCTATAAGTGTTACTGAAGCAAGAGGTTGGGGCGGGGGGGAGACAGCGGGAACATACCAAGAAACTTGTGAAAGAAATGCTGGAGGAAAAAGAGAATCTGGTAGAAGAAGAGGCACAGAATGGGAAATATATATATAATTTTAAACAAAGGGCAATGTCCCATTCCCTACCTGGTCCTCCATGAATGAAGGCACAAAATCTCTGGCAGGGAATCAAAATCAGACTGAGCTGGATAGCAAGAGCTGTCCAGGACTCAGCGCAAGCTAGGTTAGGGAACTGTTGAACCAGCAGTAGCTGAACTTCAGCTAACAGATATAAAGATAAACTGATGATCCACACCCTTCTGGAGACAGCGTTAGGTCACTGATGCTGCCCAGACGCAAGGACTTCATAAGTCCATAAATGAGAAAAGGTGTAGTGCTACTCAAGTTCAAAAGTGATAACATGCACTTCTACATGAGGAAAAACGTTCTGTGTAGGTAGAGAACGTTGAGGAAATGACTAACGTGCATCCAGATTTTAAGCATGTTTCACAGGCTCTTCCTCGGAGTTGCAAGTCAATTTTCATGCAAAGTGTAAGCTGGAACCCATGCTTATTCGATTTTTATAAAAAGAAGCCTCATCCATCAAGTTATGCATGAACAGGCACCGATGTTATAAATCTCTCAGCAAAGCAATATGGTTCTCATATTGCAAGATTCCTCTGTGAGTCAAATAGTGACTCCTCAGAACCATTTCAGGTTGGTAAAATGGCAGTGGAGGGGTGGGCTAAAGACCCTCTTTCTTCATACCATGGTCTCAATTCAAATCGGACCTGTGCACACCTGAGAATTACATTCTGAGCATGAGACTTAGTAGAAAAGAATTTCCTGGTGCTTCCTGGCCCCAAAGATATCTGGCTGAGCTTGGCCAGGGCCTTCTCAGCCTTGGCCCCAGCCTGGTGGAATTATTTGCTGAATGACATCCGTACCCTGACTGATCTATTAAAGTTCCGCAGGGCATGTAAGGCAGAGATGTTCAACCAGGCCTTTGGTTAAGGCCAGCAACGGTTTCCTACATTTGCCCAGTACCCTCCCTCCCGCCTCCAAAAATCTGAATGCTAGACATGCTATCTGTTCTTGGAATGTTTTAAATATGTATGTAGATTGTTTAATATTGTAGGCTTGTGGTTTTAATCTGTTTTATAATTTGTATTGAATTATCCTGTCAAGAAATCCAATGAAATAATTAAATAAATAAATGAATACAACACACGTCAGATTAATAGAAGTGGGGTGGAAGCAAGGAGGACATAAGGAATTTCTAATGTGTGAATCAGCCCTCAGATGCGTTCCAGAGCAAGCAGAAATAAGAGATTTAGTAGGATTCTTAGAACAATTTTTGAAACAGTGCTTAGGAATGCAAAGCACCTTTGCTGTGGGTGTTAGCTGTCACTAGTTGGTTTTAAAATAGCAGAAAGGTTAAACAAACCCAGAGATATTTTGGTAACATTTCTGTCCTTAACAGTGAAGGAGAAAATTTTAACAAAGGTATAGAATGGCAAAAAACCTGTCAATTGAAAATAAGAGGTATTAATCCTTAATGACTTACTTCCAGAAACACTGCTAAAAGATGAAATGTTCAATTTTTGACACTTAAGAAAGTGTAGCATAAAGAATAATTGGAATATCCTTTTTCAGCTGAAGGTGTATTGCTGGAATAAATAGAAAGTGATTATATTTTTCAGGAAGCAAATTAGTCAGTGTTAGACAAAGTACATGATATGCATAAAACTACTCAGTTTACTTAAGAATTATCCAGTGGTTTGTTCTCTACTTTTAATTTGTAGCTTACAAATAAAAATGTCATGATTAACAATAATATCATTTAAAGTTACAGAATTAATTTCCCTATTTTTTAAAAAATGTGGACATTGTTAAAAAGAAGGAAAAAATGTCATCTGTTTGCAAAAAACTTGTATTTTTAAAAAGTGAGAGATTCTTAGATTACTCATGAGTGGGGGGGACAAGTGGCTATTTTTAAATTCAAGAATATTGTACACAAAATATATTCTGAGAGAATAAAGGAAGATATGTAATGGCTACAGGCCCATATTTTGACTGAGATGTTACTACTACATATATATATATAGTACACATGATAGGCAAGAACAATTCGAAGTATAGATAATTCATGAAACAACCTGTATTACTTGCCACAAGAAATATTACTCTTTGACTCACAATTACCTAGGACCTCTAGTAACAAAAGTACAGAATATCTTCCTAAACTTTTATGACATTAGATAGAATGTATTTAATTGATGTGTGTAAATTTATTAATGCCACTGAAAGATGCTGTTTTTCCTTCTCTGCACAGATCTTATTCTAGAACTGTAATGTATCCAGTCCAGACAAGTCCAGACAAGTCCAGAGACAAACGTCGAGCTTTGCTCCAAGAGACAATGGACTATGCGGATCCTAGCCCGCTCCAATCAGGGGGTTAGGTTCCCAGCCAAGAGCCTATGGGACTCTCGGTCACTTTAAATAACCTATAGGGAAGTAGGGGTGTGTTTTGGGTGGCGGTTTCTCGGGGAATATAAGACGGCCTGCGAGCCGGCCAAAGTCGTTCCGGATAGAATAAAGTACGCTTTGCTGAAATCACTCTCCGCTTGCGTACTTTTCAGGGCTACCAAGGGCCACCATGTTAAATCTAACAGCTGATCAGAGAGAAGTGAGGGCAGCTTCCCTTTCCTTCCCCTGCCTCCCCGCTGTTGCAGGGGGGGGGAAAGAAGGCATGCCTTCTCTCTCTCTCTCTCTCTCTCTCTCTCTCTCTCTCTCTCTCTCTCTCTCTCTTTCCTTCACTATCCCCACCATTAGTAATCTAATCTAGTAATTGCTACCCCCCACACACCATTAGTAATTTAAATTCCCCGCTCCTCTGCTCCTGCCCCTGTGCCCCAGCCCAGCCCCACCAGCCAAAAATTTCTGACTATGGGGCTGCCACCACCACACCGTGCTATTTGCAACTGAAGCTAAGGGTCTCTGTTTGTGGCAGACATAACTCAGGAAATAATGCTACATGTTTGAAAACTGACCAGAATGACGATGGAAGTTACAGTGCCAAAAATTAAGAGAACTGGAGCACCCTGAACCAGGTTATCTTCATGACAGACAACATGTAATAAGAGATCTTTTAAGCAACTGTCATGAGTCTCTAATTCTCAGATCCCCAATTCACCATGAAAGGTTGCTGGGTGACGCGCTCTCAGCCAGACCTACCTCACAGAAGAACAATGCAACTTTGGGTCCCCGTCGGAGAAAAAGACTGGGTATTGTATTTTTTATAAAACCAATTTTTACATCATTTGTCATATAGCAAAGTAGCCTTTACAAAGGGCTATTAGATCTTCCACCATCACAATAATGATTAACAACCCAGTGTCTGAACTGGGAATTATAACAGTTGGCAGAGTTTAAATATGCAAAGGAAGTGGAAAACTTACCGTTTAGAGAAAAATAAGTAGGTTTATTAAAGAAGAAGATATAATTTTATAGAACATACAGAAAGAAAGCCTAAACTAACTACCCTAACTGCTGTGAGAGGAGACAACAATTGAGTATTGAGACGAGGCAGCTCTTTTCATAACAACATGCTTCTTTATTGAACTTCCGAACCAAAGAACCAGGCTCAACAGGAGCCAATTTATGCTTGTAAGAACCTACCTTAATACCAAGTAGGCAGCCAGAATCCTTCATTTGCATGAATTATATACAATGTAACTAATGACAGTGCAGCTATTGGGTTATAGTCAACAAATATGATTGGTCGTTACCAGTAAAACACCCAATAGTCTTGAAGGCTTTTGGAGCCGTGCTCAGACTCAAGCTCCACCAGTACAAAACAACAATAGGAAGCTCTGCAGAGGCTAGATGGCCATCTGACAGCAATGCGGATTCTGTGAATTTAGACAGATCATGAGAGGGAGGGCAGAAAGGGTTTCCTCAGTGCTTAGTTCTTGTAGCCCTTTCTTACACGCCCAGGGAAATGCTGATTGCCACTTAGGGGTCAGGAAGCAATTTTTCTCCAGGCTGGTTTGGCCATGGATCCTGGAGGTTTTTTGTCATCTTCTGAGCGTGGAACTGTGGTCACTGTGGTTGTGGAGGGGGAGGTATTTGTTAATTTCCTGCACTGTGCAGGCTGTTGGATTAGATGATCCTTGAGGTCCCTTCCAACTGTATGGTTCTGTGATTCTAGGAGCAGGAAGTCTCCAGAAGAGCCAATCGGGACAGCAAGGACATAATTTGAAATTGTGGGGAGTCCCTAATCTAGCTATGCTAATTAACAGTCTGTCAGCTGTCCCCCTGTAGGGTGAACTTCAGATCTTCTTCATAAGGCTGCACTATAGACCTTGCATATTCCAACAGTAACTTCTGTTTCACATGTATAACCACCAACATAGATTAATGTTCCATTACCATGCATGTAGGGGGGGGGGGGAAGAAGTAGCCTTTTACTACTTTGTTAGATTCTGGGGAAATATTAACACACACACCCTGTTCTGTTCATAATATTAACAAAGGTTTGCTACTATACTACTCTTAAGTTCATTCCATCACCAAGCAGGACATGGATGAGAAGGAGCCCAAGAAGTTAAAGTAACGGGGGGGGGGGGGGGGGGAGAAATTAGTGTGAAAGGGAAGTGTGAAAAAGAGGGAGAGATATTAAGGAAAAGAGAGGGGAAAGTTGAGCTAGGTGCAAGAAAAGGAAGAGAGAAAGGTTAGGCTATTTTAGAAAATGGCCTTGGTTAGCAGGCTACAGGCCAACAGTGTAGCAGCCATCAGCTGGGATTGCTTGTCATGATCCATTGCTGGATTAGTTAATGGGTTTTGCATGATCCATTAGGCAAATTTGCTTCCGTTTTGGAGAACGGCAACTTCAGCCAATGATAGAGTGCCTTGTACTGTTTTGGCTAGATGCAGTGTGAGGCTGGCTTCAAGGGCCCTTCAGCTGACTTGGGTCCCCTGGATTTCATTCTCCCAGTCCACCTCTGTTGGTGGCCCTGGAACTGATTTCTCTTTAATACTTCTGGCAATATTGACTCAAACTCAGAATTTTTTTAAAAAAAGGAAAATAACCTACGTTGTTGTTATTCAATGTCAGGAGACAAGAAATTAGACATGATTAGATAATAATCTTCTGTAGAATTTGGCTTAGCAGGGACTCGATTTTTTCCAAATTAATGAAATCCCAGATACTGTGTGGTGATTGACCTGGGGATGCTTGGAAACCTTGTATGTATGGAAAACAAACTCAAGGGGGAAAATCTATGTCAAAGGTACAACTATTGTTGTAATACTGCCAACTGTGATCAAGTGGCTGCAGGTGAACAAACTGAAACTGACTCCTCACAAGGCTGAGGTAATTCTAGTCAGGGAGACAGAGGTCTTCAAAGGCACTGTGCTACTAACATTAAATAGGGCTGACCATTGCTGACTCAGTTTAGAGTATGGGAGTTATACCTACCTAACATTTTCTGGAGAACCCAAACCTTTGATGTCATCCCGCTGCTGCATGCAAAATACAGCAAAGACAGGAATGAAGGAAGCATGACTTCACGCACATGCACACACATTCTACTAGCCTATGGTGTGAAGAGAAGGAGCCCTGAGACAAGAACACTCCAGGGAGCTCCTCAGGGGAGTGTCGGAGCCACCAGCAGCCATGTTTCCTTCTGACAGGGGGGACACACACAGAAGAAAACTATGGCTACCCCAACCATATCACCCATCTCCACAGCTCACTTTGCAGAGGCAACCATGACAGAAGGCCAAGACCTGTTCTGCACCAGGGATAGATAGTTGCTTGGGTTCTTGGTGGAAAGATGAGGTGGCTCAGGAGCACTGACCTTTGGCCAGGCAAGGGGGGTGCAGATATTAGGAGAGCATCAATGAAACATACCACAACACATTCACAGAAAGCATTCATGTAGTCTCACCAATACTGGGGGAAAGTACCTATGTGGCCTATAGGAGCCATCCCACCAAAAGAATGCAAATCTCATCTTTACAAAACAGAAGGAAGAAGGTAGACTAGAATCCAAAACACACATCCAGGAGTAGTCCCTTAACTATTCACCAAACTGGGCACACAACTGACAGACATAGCATACAACATGGAAATAACCCAGCACCCCCGGACATTGAAACCAGCCATATATATCAGGTAAAAGCCAAAAAAAATGCTAACCTTGATTTTATGTGGCAAATTCTGTGGCTTCATTTTGAGTTTGTGAGAAGTCTGTCATATAGGTCTTGTTAGCTAGATTTTCAGATCCATGCTTCTCAAAAAAGCTGTACAGGGAGACATTTTTTTTTCCTAATGCATTCTCTCTCCATTTTAAGACATCTGTTTGAGCCTGTGTGCATGTATCACCAAATGTTTATAATGTTAATTCAAATGCTTCACAGTCATACTCTAGAAAGGCAGAAATTACACCACATGTTGCTGAAGAAATCTTCTCTTTTGAACACAACAATGCAATTAATTCAGCAGTCTTAGCCAAGCTCTGGAGAAAATTGCCCACAGATGCAATAAGGAACTATTGTGGTAGAATAATGTGGCAGAGTACTACTGTGCTAGTTAACAGTACATGAGCCAGCAGTGTTATGCTGAAGCATAAATGGTCAATGCCATTGTTGGTTATCATTTCCATGTTTAGAGAACAAATTATACAAGTGTGTTTGTCACTAAAAAGAGTAGACTTCACTGGGGTTTCCATTTTCCAGTCTAGATGCTGTAGTTGTATATCAAGAGGAGAAAGAGTCAGAGGATTGCAGTGCAGTGAGAAAAAATACAGAAGTCTAATAGGAAAAAATTAAAAACTGAAGAAATTGAGTTATGTGCAGCATAGCCTTAATAGCTTTCTATTCTACTGTGTCAATTAATACCGTGTGACAGACAGATGGACAGATGGAGTTTGGGGGTATGTTTAATATTATATGTAATCTGCAGAAAGCTATTGATACATATGAAAAATTAAACACATTTTTAAAGGAAGGCTTTGACAGAAATTAGCTAAACATGATGCTCCCCCCCCCATAACAGACGTGCTTCCCCTTTAATTGTTTTTGTTTGTTTATTAGATTTCTATTCCACCCTTTCCCAGAGACTCTGGGTAGATTACAACAATAAATAATTGCATGTAAAAACACGTAACATATAAGGTAATAAAACAATTTAATAAAATATAAAAAGTGAATGGGTAAAGTTCAGCCAGGCATTCCACCAGGATGGGGCCAAGTTGGAACAGGCTCTTGTCCTTGCAGTAGCCAAGTGGACCTCTCAGGGGCCTGGAACCATCAATAAGTTGTGCTATGATGAGTGCAGCGTATGAAGGGGATCGTAGTGAGAGAGCCATTCTCTCAAATATGACAGTCCCAGACCATGTAGGGCTTTAAAGGTGAGTACCAGCAACTTGAATTTGATCCAGAAACAAATAGGTAGCCAGTGTAGCTGCCAAAGCACAGGATGAATTCATGCATCCCAGGTCACACCAGCCAACAGTCTGGCAGCTGCACTTTGAACTACCCGAAGCTTCCAGAGCAGCCTCAAGGGCAGCCCTGCATAGAGTGAATTACAGTAATCTAAGCGAGAAGTGGCTGTGACATGGATCACTGTAGCAAGGTCAGAAAAAGACAGGTAGGGATGAATTGGCAAGATCACCGTAGATGGTAAAAGGCAGTTCATGCAATGGCGGACACCTGTTTCTCAAATGAGAGTGAGGTATCCAGCCATACCCCCATACTCCTGATAGAGTCCAGCAATGTAAGTGGAACCCCACCAAGAGCCGGGAGATGCATGTTGCCAACAGGTCCATGCCAACCCAGCCATATGACCTCAGAGCCAGTTTGGTGTAGTGGTTAAGTGCGCGTACTCTAATCTGGAGAACCAGGTTTGATTCCCCACTTCTCCACTTGCAGCTGCTGGGTGACCTTGGGCAAGCCATAGTTCTGTCAGAGCTGTCCTTGAAAGTGCAATTCTTGAAAGAGCTCTCTCAGCCCCACCTACCTCACAGGGTGTCTGTTGTGGGGAGGGGAAGGGAAAGGAGTTTGTAAGCCGCTCTGAGACTCCGAGTGAAGGGCAGGGTATAAATCCAATCTCTTCTTCTTCTCTCTTCATCCAGTTTTCCCTCAACCAGTCCACCACAGCATCTAGACACTAGAATAAGTCCAGGGAGAGCAGACTATAGCTGATCATCAAACAGGAGATAGAGCTGGGTGTCATCCACATACTGATGGCACCCCACCCCACAACCTCTGATGAGATCGGCCAGAGGATATAGATGTTGAATAACAACAAGCAATTGGCATACTAGGTGAACTCCTGCCACCGACAACAACCTTCTGTAGATGTCCCTGTAGGAATGAGGAAAACCACTGAAGCACAGTATCCTGTATCTACATGGAGGTGAGGCGGTCAATCAGTATAGGGTGGTCAATCATGTCACTGCTGAAAGATCTAATAAATCAGCAGTGCTGACCCACCACAGTCCAATTGCTGTCGAAGTTCATCAACCAGCTCCACAACTGCGGTCTCCATCCCATACCCAGGTCTGAAGCCAGCCTGGAATGGATCTAATGCAGAAGTTTCATCCAGGAATTCCTGTAGCTGCTCAGCCACTGTCCTCTCAATTACCTTCCCCAGAAATGGCAAATTCAAGACTGGGTGGCAATTTTGGTGATTTGGGGAGCAGGGGAGATAAAACTGCTCACTTGGCAGGAGTGCCCTCTTTGATTCACATTCAGCCAGGACTCCTCTCCCCACCAGACAACAGCAGAATTTCTGTGTAAGTCTGTACTATCCCAAATGGCTGCAGCTTCATTGTCATTTTAAAGAAATATTCTTGTTCATCCTAGTGGCACACAACCAATCTGATATGGCTATGTGATGATGTTATTTGAGGGCAAATAGCCATATACTGTCCTCTGTCCCATTTCTCCAGCTGCAGGCCTAAACAGATCCTCTCTGGCCTGGCTGGCTATAAAGCACTTCCAGGTAAATTTTGGTCAACTACTGACCTGTCAGCTTCCTTGTCAGCCTTCCTAGAACTCATTTCCCTATTTCTGTGTCTGTCTGTGTGTCTGTTATGGTTTTACACTGTTCTTCCTCCAAGGAGCTCTGGGGAGCCTACATGGTTCTCCCTTTTGATCGTCACAACAATCCTTCAAGACTGATTACAATGAGACGGAATAAATGGCCCAAAGTCACCCAGTAAACTTCATGTCCCTGTGTGGATTTCAATCCCGGTCTCCCTAATTTTAGTCTCTTGTCCAACTTCAAAGCAAATGTTCGACGGACGTCAGCAGGGAAAGCATTAGGTAAATAAATATCCATACCATCCATCTTTGTCAGTGCCCTTTAAACCCAATCCTGTACAATTTCATAGCCAGATGAATCCATAGAAGCCAGTTTTGCTGGAATGTGCCTGAAGGACCCAGGTACTGGCAGTGACAACACCAGCATACAAAACAGATGCGAGATAAGATGTAGGATTTCTCCTGCAGCTGCTGTAACACATCAATGAAGACCAAAAAAAAAAAAAAGCAGGCAAAGAAGATAAGAGCATCCTTGGTGACAGTGCAAATGAGCAAGCGCAAAGTAGAGACCAAAGCAACTGGCTTAACAAAGGCTACAGGTGATTACTTCTGGATGAAAGCTGCAGATTCTCAGGGGGCTGATCCCAAGCTGCAGTAAATTAGATCAGCTGTCAATTAATATGGCAATTCTTGCATCAGAGAAAAATCTGTCCCTGCTGCAGAATATAATGAGACATATCAGTCAGGCGACCATGCGAGAGGATACTAGTCTTCCAAGTTGCTTGGCGAAGCTCTCCTTCATAAACTGAGGCCCCTAACAAGTTGCTGGTGCTGATATTTTATTACTATCATCACTCTTGTCATGCACTCCTGTCCAGTAAGGATTTTCTCAGTATGCCAGTACTATTGACTGTTGAACTGTCATCGCCTGAAATGTCCAATATACTCCTTCAAAGTTTGTGGTGCCAGGAAAGAACCATGAACCAGACCAAGTGCAGGCACAATGGCCTGTATCTTGCTACTTCACTAAGCAAATGTGAAGCTTTCCTTGAACTTCAGGAGACTTCCTCCAACTTAAGTGCCTCTTCCTCCAGCGAAAGAGCTCCTGAAGTTAGAGGAAGGTTCTTTAGGCTGGAGGAGCTTCCTGCAATCTAAAGAAGAAACAGGATACCACTCAAGGAAGGGCAGTCTAAAAATTGAACCTAATAAATAAAATAAAATAATGTTTTGACTTGATCCCTCAGTTTTCACTTAAACTGCTAGTATTTTCTTCATCTCATAGCCCTGGCTGTGCAACTAGAACAAATGACTGGGCATCACAGATTAAGTCTCCACTACACTTTGAATCAAGAGCAATGGCTGTTCTCATGGGGCAACCTGACAGCAGTGGCTGTCCCAGTATTCTCAATTTCCTGGGGGAGGGGGCAGGAGTAAACCTATGGAAGGGGTGGAGCCAAAGGCTGATCCAAAAATTGGTTTAAAATAAGTGATAATAAAATACTTATATCCTGCTTTTTCACAACGCCCAAGGCAGCTGTGTCCATGTAGGATAGCCATGTGACTGAGCCTGGCTTGCACCATGCTTGACTGCAGAAATGTCCTCATCCTACAAAGGCATGGGAATGACCTTCCTGATGTACAGGATGAAAGAGAAGCGGGATATATGGTATGAAACAGTCCTCCTATTTTAACCAACTTTGGTCCTGGTCACACGGGCAGGAAGCTGCGGGGGGGAAACGTGGCTGTTAGCCCCGGGGCTAAAAACCGTGCGGTTGCTCGAGCAGACCTACCTATCGAGGTCCTGTGGAGGTCCCGTGGTAGGGGGGAGGTGCCGATCACTCCACAGTCCTGCGGCGCGGCAAAGAAGCGGGGCGCAGGGCAAACGGGTTGGTTATTTTTTAAAAAACCGCAATTGTGCGTATGCTCCCTTGGGTGCGTCTGCGCATCCGTGGAGACTTTGAAAAAAAACTTTTTCCGAGGGGACATGGGTGGGCGCCGGAACTACCTCCGGAAATGCGATCAGACGCCCGCCCTTGCCCCGCGGTTTCAGGAAACTAGTACCTCCGAGGTACTAGTTTTTTACTGTGCGTCTTCGGCGGGAAGCCTCGGTTGTGCCACGGAAGCCTGACGCTTCCCAGATGTGCAGGTGAGATCGTGCCCGGAAACTCCGCCTATCTTCCGTCCCTCTAGCGTGGCTAATGCTCCGTGTGACCGGGGCCTCCGTCAATTCTAATGGTAGCTGTTGCAATGGTTTTCTTGCCTCTGTATCATTTGCCCTAATTTGCTTATTGTTTCCCCCCCTAAGTTCCCTTGTCCTTCTTTCTAATGATGAAAGCTACTCCAGTCTCTGCTTGATACCTTGGATCCAAGTCATGGCTGTTCCTTCATGGCCTGAAACTAGAATACAGATTTTATGACATTGCAATTACTTTCAGGGCAGTAAACTCTTCTGTGAATTAAACACAGAGTAATGACTGAAGAGACAGAGAGGAGTAAACCGGCAGGATGCTGGCATCACTAGTGCCTTAAGTGACAGCTCTGCACTAGACCAAGTCAGGGCAATTATCAGTGAAGTATAATTTGATGAGTTTTTTGGATTCAATGCTCAAGAAATCTGCTTGATTGATAGAGAGCGCCAGAATTTTCTAAAAGAGTCTGACTCTCATTTTTCTGTTTCTTTTGAAAAGGAACTTAAAGGATTTGCAGTGGGAGTTGCTGAGAAGCAGGTGTCTTTTGAAAAGCTGTTTTTAGAGCATAAACGGAAAGCAATCCAGCACAAAGTTAGGGACCCGTAAACCCACTGATTCCAATGGGTTTACGTATGCCTAACTCTGTATTAGACTGTGGCCATAGTTATTATGTCTTGATTAGGGCGTTGTTTTCAGGGCAACCAGAAGATATACATATTATACTGTATATGGCAAAGATGTCTGCATTATATTTACCAGAGTCTGAACTGGCAAACACAACACATTTTAATGAAGAATGTGATATTTGTAAAGAAGATTGATGGAAGGAAAAGACCATTTCACACTGCACTCCAAATTTTAATTAAAAATGACATTTTATGTTTAGTGTATCTTTATATGACATGTATTTAATGTATATATCTGTTGATGATTCTGATTGGATTCTGATCTTGGTTCATAATAAACATTGATTGATTGCACTCCAACGTGTAAACTGTAAGTACAGTAGATCACATGAGCAAGAACACATTTGTACAAGTCCCCACCCTAGTGCCCTGTATCTCCAAAATGAACTGGGCCCAAAGTATGTAAATAGGACTTTGTGTGTTTGTTTGTACATGACACTTTAAATAGCAAATACAAGAGGACTTTACCCCAAGAAGCTTGCAATCTCACCTCTGCAACTTTAATCCATACCCTCCTTAATGGTGGGGTGGGCAGTTTCATTATTTACATCACTGATTCTTTGTAAATCTGAGTTCTGATGAAAACCCAAAGAACAAGTTTCTCCTGAACTTAGTCCAAGGGAGTAGACTGGAGCCCAAAATGTGTACTGGAGCCCAAAACATGCTAAGCACATATCCAGAGAGTTAAAACTATGTGTATCTGTTAGAGGTGCGTATTACAAAATTCCTGAGCCGAAGATATACATGGAAATCCCTGGTTCAGGTTGTTATGGTGATTTTTGCAGAATAGGAATACAAATCTGCAATTCTTGGGAATTACAAACAACCATACCACAAACAATCTATGGCTGCGGTCACACGGAACAGAAGCCACACAAGTGAGACGGAAAACAGGCGGAGTTTCCAGGCGTGATCTCACCAGCACATCTGGGAAGCGTAGCACTCCCGTGGCTCAACCGAGGCTTCCAGCCGAAACTGCGTGGCAAAAAACTAGTACCTCGGAGGTACTAGTTTCCGGAAACTGCAGGGCAAGGGCGGGCGTCTGATCGCGTTTCCAGTGGCATCCGGCGCCCGCCCATTTCCCCTTGCAAATAAGGTGTTGTTTTTTTGTCCAAGTCTCTGTGGATGCGCATGCGCACCCAACGGAGCATGCGCATTTGTCATGTACACACAAAAACAAAACAGTTTGCCGCGGCGTGCGCTTCTTCGTTGCATGCCAGCTTGTCCTGTGATCGGCACCTCTCCCTTGCCATGGAACCTCCACGGTACCTCCACAGGACCTCCACAGGAGGTCTGATCGCGTAACTGCGCAGTAGTTTGCCCCAGGGCAAACAGCCACGCTTCTCCCCCGCAGTTTCCTGCCCGTGTGACCGGGGCCTATGTTTTGTTTTGAGTTTGGGCATGTACCAGCAATGATCCATATACTCATATTTTTCTTCAATTTCTAGACAATGGCATTTCTCCCTTCTAACTGGATCCTTGCTGGGGGGGGGAGAGCACAGAGCACTCCCATCCAATCACTTCTAGAGACAAGCTGCAGAGAGTTGCCATTCTCCTTCACTTCCTCCTTTGTGGAAACAAAGTCCTTTATTCTCTGCAAGTAGGATAGACCAGACAACTGGAACCCTTGACCCAATTTACTTGAAACTGAAGGGTACTTTAGTGGCCATGCAGCAGTACCTCCCCTGCAATTTTCTGTCATTTGGCTGAAAAACAGCCATTCCAGGCCCCTCCCTCCAAAACCTTCCTTCCTCACTTTGTGAAAGGAAATAAAGATCACAAGGAAATAAAGGAAATAAAGATGGTAAAGACAGAGTTTCCAGTGGAAAGGTAAAAAAAAAATCTGTGGAAAGGTTAAAAAAAATATTGACAGGCACTGTAAGAGTAGGAAAATGAAATGAATACCAATAGGTTTGGGGTTGCTTTTTTAAATGCTAGTGGCTAGCACCATTTCCCCCTGACAGAACTGCACTTGCTCCAAGAGGGGCCTACTTTGGGGGATCTATAAAACCGAACTCCTTGGTCCAATTTGCTTGAAAATTGGGGGGTCTTTAGAAAGTTCAGCCTATAAACTCAAAGGAGTCCTGGGTGCCAGGAAGGAGACTTTTATGGAAGGACGGATATAAACCTGGAACAATTTTTTAAATAGATGCTGCATAACAGTTCAGAACTAAATGCAGCATAGTAGCAGAAAGTCATGGAAATATGTACCCTAATAAAACCTGGTACGTAGAAGAGTACTATAAAATCAAGCAGAAAAAACCTGTACAGCTGTATCAAAGATGGAGGTTTGCCTTCTCTTTACAGCAATGGAATAGTAAATTAGCCATTTTTATTTAAGAGAACATGCTATTAGAGAACGTCAACATTTCCAAAAACTGATGTATGTGTTTGAAACTCAATATGTTTAGAAGGTTTTCTTTTCACTTTACCATAGAAACTCACCCCTTAAGAAGAAAATGGGTGGGCTGGCTTGGTTCCTTTGAAAGCTTGCTCAGCCTGGAGAGAGAAGCACTCTTTCTTCAAGATCTTTTCTGTACAGGTTATTTGCCTTGGGTCTGATGCTGTTGGAAAGCAGATATATTTCTGGCTTCCCCACAGCATTGTGGTACATTCATGCCCTCCCCCTCAATTTTCGCCAGCTTTCCCCCAAACCTGCTTTGCTGAAAAGCTTTCAGGTAGATTGCACCAAAGCCTGGATGTTTGCGGTGTGGGAAGGAAAGTCCAAGGTATTCCAATCCAGCCACCATGTCGGTCATTTTCCTTTCCCCAGTCCCACAGTGGCCACTCCTTCATCCATGTGAGGTTTTTCGTGAAGTTTTTTTTTAACTTGGAAATTGAACTGCTGATATACCAATAACATGGTACATTTCTACATCAGTTACCTTTAAAAAAAAGAGAGAGAGTCCAAAAGCCCCCCTCACTCCCAGTTTGGGGCAGGGTGGGAATGGCCATGGTGAGGAATGGAGAAGGGAAAATGTGGGAACCTCCATCTGGAAACTCCATTTCCACTGCTCTGCACTGGCAGCTGTAGCAACAATGGGGCATGCAAAGGAAAATGTTGCCATGTAGACCAGCTCCTAATATTCATAACAGTTACCATGCAAAACCCTGAACTTTAAATATCGAGACCCAGTTTGGTGTGAGAGCCAGTTGGTGTAGTGGTTAAGAGTGCGGACTCTAATCTGGGAGAACCAAGTTTGATTCCCCACTCCTCCATATGCAACTGCTGGATGACCTTGGGTCAGTCATACGTTCTTTCAGAGCTGTTCTCTCAAGGGCAGTTCTCAAGAGAGCTCTCTCAGCCCCACCTACCTCACAGGGTGTCAGTTGTGGGGAGGGGAAGGGAAAGGAGATTGTAAGCTGCTCTAAGACTCCTTTGGGTAGTGAAGGGTGGGGTATAAACCCAATCTCTTTTTCTTCTTCTTCTTCTAGTATAATTATTTTTTTCCAGTCATAATGGTGTTT
>NW_015165848.1:765879-770480 GCF_001447785.1 Gekko japonicus | reverse complement strand
CACAATATGTTGAATGAAGGTCAATGCCAAATTTGAGAAGTGTGTAAGAATATGAGGCACAGAGAAGGAGATAGAGCACATAATCAAAAGGGTTGGGACTTGGGAACAAGTGGCAAACCACAGTTTCAAAGGAGGCTGAACTTCAGCCTCTTCAGTCTCAGTAGCTGTTTTGAGTCTGAAGAGACAAACCAGGACAGAAACATGGTGCCTTATAGAACAGCATGCCCTCTTAATGAGCCACCATGCATGTTTTTTTCTCTTCAGGTGTCTCCCAGTTTTTTGTACTTTGGGTTTTTTCTAGAGAAGCAGCTAATGATGGCCTAAATCAGGGGTGTCGAACATGCAGCCCGTGGGCCAGAACAGGCCCTCGGAGGACTTCTATCAGGTCTGCAGAAGAACTGGCTGTCTCCTGCTGCTTCTTCTGCAGCTAGGTCGTGGCTTCCTTGCCAGACACTCTCAATCGCTCAGGAGAGATAGATAGGCAAGCTTCTGTTCCCTGCTGTGGCTGAGGCTCCTCCCCTTCCTCCTCCTAGGAGGAGGAAGAGAATGAGCCAGAGCTTGCTTCCTGGCCAGGCTACCTCAATCGCACAGGAAAGAAAAGTAAGCCTTTCCCCCCCTCCAATGGCTGAGGCTCCTTCCCAAAGGGAAGAATGGAGGGAGAGCTTGCTTTGCTTGGTTGCCTCAATCTCATTGGAGAAATACAAACAACCTTTAAAACCAACAGAGTTTTATCCAAGGTATGAGCTTTTGTGTGCCTTGCTACAGTGTGTGTGTTTTGTTGGGCTTGTTATGCTGTGGCTTTCCTGGGTGCAACTGGGTTCCCTCCCCCTTTCCACTGTATTCATGCCCTCATGATCCAATATTTCTGAGTAGGAAAGCCATATGAACTATTTAGATGAGGAATAACAGCAAGCCAGTGAGGTGGATTAGGCTGAGAGTGTGTGTCCAGACCAAGTTCACCCAGCACATTTCCTTTGGGGCTTTTGAACTTAGACTTCCCAGATAGTAGGCTGATACTGACCACTGAGGAAGACTAGTTTTGTAGACAAACACATAGCCCTCAGTCTGTGTAATGGTGCCTTCTCACATTCTTGACCAGCACACAAAGCAATTTATGTGCAAAAGCTCACAATGTCCAGCCATGTCATGTTTTCCCCTGGGTCAGAACTCTGAGCATGAGATTTCTGTAGTGAATGTCAATAAATCAAAAGTAGGTTTTCAGTTTACATATAAACACTTGAACAGCATACTCAAGATTGCAACAGCACAGACATTTTGATGCAATAATTCAGAGTAGGAGGTGTTAGTTATCAGACACTGTTAAATGAACAAAATATTGCAAGAGTGCTAATGTTTAAACATGTTTTTATTTTAAGTTTAAAAAAATCTTTAATTGTGTTTTTGTCCTTTATAAAGTTTATATCTCTGCTACCTGACATTAAATTTAAAAACACACATGGCCCGGCCCAACAAGGTCTAATTTATGTCAGACTCGGCCCTCATAACAAATGAGTTCGACACCCCTGGCCTATATCATACCACTCTATTCAGCAAAGTCTGAAGCCTTTTTACCAGTGGAAGTAGCTCTTCCTCGGATTTAAGAGCCACAAGTTGGTGGAAGCCTCCTGCAGGAAGGCTTTGGACTTTGTGATAAGAGACAGTCCACTGTTTATAAACATAAAAGAAATAGACACCCTCTATGTTCGCTGGTTCCCATGACTACTGCAGCAGTTCCCAGAGTGCATTAATGTCTATGGCCAAGTGCTGACATAATGTTGGCAAATATGAATTTTCAGGGGGGGTTTTCCTCTGGGGGCTCAGGCAAATGGACTTTTAAACAGGACTTTTTTTCTCCCACAAAGTGAATCCAGCTCCTCCCTGTCCTCTCAATGCATTTGATAGATTTGCTTATCAACAGTATTAATGTTGGTTCTGTTGTCTGCCTGGCACTCCTCCCCATGTTTCAGGCAAGGTGTCCACCTTTTTATTTTATTTTTTCACTAAACTGTTCACTCATTGCTTTCTTCTTCTTCTTTTTTAAGAGAAACTTTATTCTAAAAGCACTGTAAAATGGCTCTGGAAATGGGGGGGGATGTTTATTTGCTTATTTGTTTACTTCATTTATACCCTGCCTTTCTCCCCAATGGGGAGCCAAAGCACCTTACATCATTCTCTTCTCCTCCATATTATCCTCACAACAGTTTGTGATTTAGTTTAGGCTAAGAGTGTGTGACTGGTCCATGGTCACTGATCAAGCTTCCATAGCATAGTGGGGACTGGAACCCCAGTCTCCCAAATACTAGTCCAACCACTATACCACGCTGACTCTGTGATATCATCCATGCCAGTCTATCAACACTGCTGCAATCTCACAGAACTAGTTTTCCTTAAATCCAAACTTGGATAGGAAATTGGTTGTCTGTACACAATCAATCCTAAAAGAAATCAACCCTGACTGTTCCCTGGAAGGCCAGATACTGAAGCTGAAGCTCAAATACTTTGGCCACCAAATGAGAAGGGAGCATTCACTGGAGAAGACCCTGATGCTGGGAATGATGGTCAAAGAAGAAGGGGATGGCAAAGAATGAGATAGTTAGTGTTGTCCAGGCAACGAACATGAAATTAAGCAAACTCCGGAGCACAACGGAAGACAGGAGGGTCTGGTGTGAGGTGGTCCACGGGGTCGCGAAGAGTCGGACTCGACTGTGCGACTGAACAACAACACAACACAATGAACACATTTCCCTTGTACTTCAGCCACAGTTGTGTACATCTTGAGTGAGCTTGTTGAACCACAACTCTACTCTTGTCAAACATCCAGGACATAGCCGGCATCACAGGAGGGCTTAAGTGGTCCCTTGCTGACTAATGAGAGCTGCTGGAGGACCTCCTCACAGTGGTAGCTTCTTGTTAGTGAAGGAGGGAGTCTGGAGGAATCATCTGAAGGTGGGGGAGGGGTCACCTTCCCAACTCCACTCTACCCCTCTCTACCTCCCACCTCCACCCCCTCTCCCCAGCTTTCCCCTTGCAATCTGCTGCCTGCACACAGCATTTGCTCCTGGGTGCTTGGGAGGATTTGCTCCTGTGTGCTTGGGAGGATTTTGGTGTATTTGCTTCTGGGACTGGAATGACAGCCTCCAGAGTGGAATGACATCCCCCAGGAGCAGTAGGTATGTTCTGGCCCTGGAATGATAGCCCCCACAGTGGAATGATGGTCTTTGGGAGTTCCGTGACTGTTCTGGGATTGGAATGACAGCCCCAAGAGTAGAACAATAGTCCCCAGGAGTAGCACAAGTGCTCTGGGACTGGAATGACAGCAGCCGAGTGGTATGATGGCTCCCTAGCTTTGCCTGTTTTCACCTGGGAGCTGGAGAGCTCCCTGGATTACAACTGATCACCAGATGACAGAGATCAGTTCCCCTGCTCTGGAGGGTAGACTCTATGGCATTATATCCTTCTGAGCTCCCTTCCGTCTTCAAACCCCACCGTCCCTTACCCCAAATCTCCAGGTATTTCCCAAGCGGGAGCTGGCATCCCTATGGCCCCCAGGAGTAGCATGAGTGCTCTAGGACTGGAATGACAGCCCCCAGAGTGGAATGACAGCCCCTGGGAGTAGCAGAAGTGTTCTGGAACTGGAATGACAACTAGCAGAATAGAATGATGTCCCTGTGATTGAAATCAGTGTAAGGGATTTTATTCCACTCTCCAGCTTCAGAGCACTAATTTCAATCACAGGGGCTGTCATTCCATCCTTGGACTTGTCATTATAGTCCCAGCTTCCAGAGGTCGTCATTCCACTTGGGGGGGGGGCTGTCATTGCAGTCCCCCAACACTTCTGCTACTCCCAAGGGCCATCACACCACTCTGGGGGTTGTCATTCCAGGCGCAAAACACTTCTCCTACTGCCAGGGTCTGACATTCCACTCTGTGACTTGTCATTCCAGTTACAGAACACTTCTCTTACTCTCAGGGGCTGTCATTGTATTCTGGGATTTGTCATCCCAGTCCGAGAGCACTTCTGCTACTCCCGGGATCTGTCATTCTACTCTGGGACCTGGCATGTTCAGTCTGTGCTGGTAAAGACCAGGAACTGAGGAACCTTTGCCTATTGCTTTGATAGTGAAAAGCTGACACGGAGCTGAGATGGCTCGATGCTACTTGGTGAAGCTCCAAGATCTGTGCACAAAAAAAAATACTGTGATTTTTGGACATATTGTACTTTTGGGGATTAACAAAACCTGAGATTACATTGTGAGTGGCAGATGTGTTCTGGAATCCTGAGGAAATTATTGTTTAAAATAAAATTCAAAATCTCTTTGTGAAGAACAGTTCTGGCAGAAGTAGGGCCAGCTCTATCACTAGTCCAGCTAGACTCTGGCCTAGGGCGGAGCTTCGAACAGGGCGCCAACTGCCCTGCCGCCCTCCCCCCTGCCCCCCCACCAAAAGCCCCAACCATCCCTGCCCAAAGCCGCTGCTACTCATCTCGCAGCTTTGGTCCCCTGGCTGCTGCGCCCATCACTGATTCGCCGCCACCGACCTCTGAGCCAGCTCGGGGGGTGGCAGGGGCGGCAGCGGAAGCAGTGGGGATGGTCAGGGGGGTG
>NW_015165848.1:765311-765749 GCF_001447785.1 Gekko japonicus | reverse complement strand
TGGTCAGGGGGGTGGTGGGGGCGGGGGGAGGCATCCTCCCCACAGTGCCCAAGCATGCCCAAGCTCTCCTCAGCAGCCATGGCCGCTGCCACCTCACCCGCCGCTCCGGCGCCCTCCGCGCTCGCTACAGTGGAGCGCCAAACGGGAGTTCACACCATCCACCAGGCAGGGGCTGTCTGCAGCGCAGCCTCACCTCTTCCACTCGCTCCCACGCCCCGACGCAGCCACCTGGTAGCCGCATGGCAACCCACCACCCAAAGCCTCGGCCCTCACTCCCAACCCCCACCCCCGCCGCCACACACACGCACACACACTCGAGAGGCACAGCCGCTGGGGCGTGGGAGGGGAGGGGGCGCCTGCCGCCTAGTCCCCTCCGACACCAGGCCAGCAGTCCGGGGCGGCAGGAGAGAGCGGGGGCACAAAGGGCTCCCGGCCAGG
>NW_015165848.1:753991-765261 GCF_001447785.1 Gekko japonicus | reverse complement strand
GAGACAGACGGCCAGCTAGAAGGTCTTCAGGCCCCACCGGGAGGTTGACATCTGAGGGGGGCGCCACGAGGCGGCCTCGCCTAGGGCGCAGAAACCTCTCGGGCCGGCCCTGGGCAGAAGTATGGCTTTTCCAAGGTCATCCAGCAGCTGCAAGTGAAGGATTAGTGAATCAATCCCGGTTCTCCCATATTAGAGTCCGCGCACTTAACCACTATACCAAACTGGGTCTCAGCACTGTCCAGTAATTACCAGCTTTTGCACAGTTTACCTACAGCATGTGCTATATTGGTACTGAAAAGTGTTTGGTGAGAACCACTTGATGGTCATGTTAAACATGGGCCTCTGAGGCTAGATTTAAAAATTTCACCCCTCAGCCCTAATCTAGGCTCACTGTGTAATCTGGATTCGAGTCACTGTAGCTTTCTCTAATTTTCATTTCAGGTTTCTTTTGAGATATTTATTTGCTTCATTTGTACCCTGTCTTTTTCCCCAACAGTGAAGCAAAGTGAGAAAGGGGGCCCGGTTATAAGACTTTTTTCCAGGGCCTACAAAAAACTAGAACTGGCCCTGATTCCAGGGATCAGCTTCATAGAATGCCTCGATGCTACTGCCTTCAGTCAGAGGGAGCATTTTAGCTTATGATATTACTAATTGACAGATCACAAACAGTATAAGATTTTCTCCAATTCCTATATCCATTGCAAGTTGTTGGCCTTTTAAAATTGAGTTGAAAATACCTTTGTGTTCTTTTGAGTTCTCACTGCATCTTTTGTAAATGCTAGTTGTTATGGTGACAGTTCTCTTTGAGTGCTGTCCATGGGTTGTTCTGAAGACTTTATGGTTGCAGGATAGTAATTACGATCACCTTGCTGACAGAGGTTACCATTATATTTGTTCTCTATTAGATAACACATCTCCATTCTTTTCTTTCTGAACATTGTCTGAAATGTGTGTCGGCAACACTGGCAATAATTTCATTGTAGTGCACAAGCTGCGAGAATTTAAAAAACCATCAGATCAGTTTCTTTTAAAGTGATAGAGTCATTAAAGCCATTTTCAAGATAGCAGTTAAGGAGACCTGAAAATTCTTCTATTATTTCAAACCCTGCCTTCAAATCAAGATAGGTCTGTGTCACATGATGAGTCAGTGAGCTCTTTATTAAGTAGTAACTTACATGTATGGATGATCTATCCAGCTTTGACTCTCAAAATCTTACACCCTGAAATTCTTCTTGGTCTCTAAGGTGCTGCTGAACTCAAATTTACTGCAGACCAACACAGCTACCCTCCAAAACTATCCAATAAACTCCACAGCAAAACATTCATAGCACCTCTATCATTTCTTTACATTCATTGTTTTTCCATTCAGTCTGTTCATACATTCAGTCACTGAGAAATGCAATGGTGAAAAAAACGGATACATTATACTGTGTTGTAGATCCAGATGGTCAGCCATGCTGGTCTGAAGCAGTAGAACAAATTTAGACTCCAGTGGCACCTTTAAGACTCACAAAGTTTTATTCAGTGTATGAGTTTCCGTGTGCACACACACAAGTAACTGAGTAACTAAGTAACTGAGATACTTCTGTCCTTAGCTAGGAACTTTTTATTTACAAAAAGCTACCAGAAACAGCAAGCCTTAGACTGATTCAATTAAGCCTAATTCTTCCTGTCTCCTTTTTAAAAAAGCATCATATGGCTACTGCTTGAAAGCAGCATGTGTATTGCTGAATCACGGTGCAGCAAAACTGCTATAAAGCGCAGTGATGAACATACATTAAGTCACAACAGTCCAAAGCAGGAAATGAGAATTGTGCCCAGCTGAGCTCTGAGCAGGAGCAGGAAACAGAGCTGCGAGAGGGGTGAGTGGTTTTTTACTTGCTTTCAGCTGAGGATATTGTGTGGGAGGACTGTTTGGGAGTGTGTGAAAGCACTTAGAGTTGTTGCAGAGTCCTGGCTGCTTGAGAGAGGGAAAGGGAGGAAAGGCTGGTAGATAGTGCTGGGGAGGAGCCAGTGGTCGTGGTGCATGTCGGCACCAACGATGTGGGGAAATGCAGTCGTGAGGTCCTGGAGGAGAAATTTAGGCTGCTGGGCAGGAAACTTAGGTCCAGGACCTCCAAGGTAGCCTTCTCAGAAGTGTTACCTGTTCCACGCGCAGGGCCGGAGAGACAGGCAGAGATCAGGAGTCTCAATGCGTGGATGAGACGATGGTGTAGGGGGGAAGGGTTCAGGTTTGTTAGGCACTGGGATACTTTTTGGAACAAGAGGGAGCTGTACAGGCGAGACGGTCTCCACTTGTCCCGAGAAGGAACCAGGCTGCTGGCACTTAAAATCAAAAAGGTGGCAGAGCAGCTTTTAAACTGAATATTGGGGGAAAGCCGACAGGAGATGAAAAGTCTCTGGTTCGGGTTGGCTCATCTGAGAGAGGTGAGGGGGTACCGGTTGCTTTTCTACAGGGAGGTGGATTGAAATTGTCCACAGAGGCCATGGCTGGTGACATGGACTGCCGGACAACGACTCGAGATAGCAAGAGGAAGGATGCAGGCTTAACTTGTAAGGGAAATTACAGCTGTTTCTATACAAATGCTAGAAGTGTCCGAGGTAAAATCGGGGAGTTGGAGTGCTTGGTGTCGGAGGGAAAAATAGACATTGTGGGTATTTCTGAAACTTGGTGGGATGAGGAAAATCAGTGGGACACAGTGATTCCCGGTTATATATTATATCGGAAGGATAGGGGGGGAAGGGTTGGAGGTGGGGTAGCTCTGTATGTCAGAGAGGGTATAAAGTCTAGAAAGATTGAGAGGCTAAGTGAATTGGATTCGCTTCTGGAAGTTCTATGGGTTGAAATAGGGGGGCCAAAAGGAAACTTAACACTGGGAGTTTGTTATCGCCCACCAGATCAAAAGATAGAGGAGGATTATAAAATGATGAATGCCTTAAAGATAGCAACTAGACAAAAACACTGTGTAATAATAGGTGATTTTAACTACCCACACATTGATTGGGTCAATATGTGTTCTAGTCGGGAAAAAGAGATTGAGTTTCTAGACACTCTAAATGACTGTGCTATGGAGCAGATGGTCACGGAACCTACCAGGGGAGAGGCGATCCTTGATTTGGTCCTAAGTAACACTCAAGACCTGGTGAGAGATGTAAAAGTGATTGCACCGCTTGGAAACAGTGATCATAATGTTGTTGAGTTCATCATTTGTACAAATAGAGAATTGGCCAAAAAGACTCACACAACCATTTTTAACTTTAAAAGGGGTAATTTCTCTGATATGAGGGGACACGTGGGGAGGAAACTGAAAGGAAAAGTAGAAAGGGTCAAAACAATTGGGGAAGCTTGGGATCTATTTAAAACTACGATCCTAGAAGCTCAAAAAATATATATTCCGCAGGTTAGGAAAGGCACAAACAGGTATAGGAAAAAGCCTGCATGGTTAACAAACAGAGTAATGGAGGCTGTAAAAAGTAAAAAGAATTCCTTTAAGCAGTGGAAAGCTAGTCACAGTGAGGCTGATAAAACGGAACACAGGCTATGGCAAATAAAATGCAAGTCTGAGGTCAGGCAGGCAAAAAGGGAATATGAGGAGCATATAGCAAAAAACGTAAAAACCAACAATAAAACTTTCTTCAAATACATTAGAAACAGGAAACCAGCCAGGGAGGCAGTGGGGCCCTTGGACGACCAAGGGGTAAAAGGAGTATTGAAGGATGATAGGGAAATGGCTGAGAAGCTAAATGCATTTTTTGCCTCCGTCTTCACTGTGGAAGATGAGAGGTGCTTGCCCACTCCAGAGCCGCTGAGTTCGGGAGGGGTGTTGAAAGACCTGAGTCAGATTGAGGTGACGAGAGAGGAGGTCCTAAAACTGATAGACAACTTAAAAACTGAAAAATCACCAGGCCCAGATGGCATACATCCGAGAGTTCTGAAAGAACTCAAATGTGAACTTGTAGATCTCCTGACAAAGATATGTAATCTTTCCTTAAAATCTGCCTCCATTCCTGAGGATTGGAAGGTAGCTAATGTCACTCCCATCTTTAAAAAGGGTTCCAGAGGAGATCCGGGAAATTACAGGCCAGTCAGTCTGACGTCGATACCGGGTAAATTGGTGGAAACCATTATTAAGGAAAGAATTAGTAGGCACATAGATGAACAAAACCTATTGAGGCAGACTCAACATGGGTTCTGTAAGGGAAGATCTTGTCTCACTAACCTGTTAATGTTCTTTGAGGGGGTGAACAAACATGTGGACAAGGGGGATCCAATAGATATTATTTACCTTGACTTCCAGAAAGCTTTTGATAAAGTTCCTCATCAAAGGCTCCTAAGTAAGCTCAAAAATCATGGGATAGAAGGACAAGTTCTTTTATGGATCAAAAACTGGCTAGTTCATAGAAAACAGAGAGTGAGTGTAGGTGGGCAATTTTCTCAGTGGAGGGTGGTAAGCAGTGGGGTACCGCAGGGATCAGTACTTGGTCCACTGCTTTTTAACTTGTTCATTAATGATTTGGAGTTGGGAGTAAGCAGTGAAGTGGCTAAATTTGCGGATGATACGAAGTTGTTCAGGGTGGTGAAAACCAGTGAGGATTGTGAGGCACTCCAAAGGGATCTGTCAATTTTGGGCGAGTGGGCGTCAACATGGCAAATGGGGTTCAATGTGGCCAAGTGCAAGGTGATGCACATTGGAGCCAAAAATCCTAACTATAAATACACGTTGATGGGGTCTGAACTGGCAGAGACTGATCAAGAGAGAGATCTTGGAGTTGTAGTAGATAACTCACTGAAGATGTCGAGACAGTGTGTGACTGCAATAAAGAAGGCCAATGCTATGCTGGGGATTATTAGGAAGGGTATTGTAAACAGATCAGCCAATATCATAATGCCGCTATATAAATCAATGGTGCAACCTGATTTGGAATACTGTGTGCAGTTCTGGTCACCAGAACCTTAAAAACGACATTATAGATTTGGGAAAAGTGCAGAAAAGTGCAACTCGAATGATAAAAGGGTTGGAACACTTTCCCTATGAGGAAAGGTTAAAGCGCTTAGGGCTCTTTCACTTGGAGAAATGACGACTGAGGGGTGACATGATTGAGGTTTATAAGATTATGCATGGGATAGGGCAGGTAGAGAAAGAGGTACTTTTCTCCCTCTCTCACAATGCAAGAACTCGTGGGCACTCCATGAAATTGCTGAGCGGTCGGGTTAGAACGGATAAAAGGAAGTACTTCTTCACCCAAAGAGTGATTAACACTTGGAATTCACTGCCACAGGAGGTGGTGGCAGCTACAAGCATGGACGGCTTCAAAAGGGAATTAGATAAGCATATGGAGCAGAGGTCCATCAGTGGCTATTAGCCACAAGGTATAGATAGGGGCTCTGGGGCAAGTGATGCTCTGTCTTCTTGGTGCTTGGGGGGGTCAACAGTGGGAGGGCTCCTAATGTCCTGGCCCCACTGGTGGACCTCTGATGGCACCTGGTATTTCTGGCTACTGTGTGACACAGAGTGTTGGACTGGATGGGCCTTTGGCCTGATCCAACATTGGTGTCTCTTATGTTCTTATGCCCAACATTACAGTGTGGAGACAGGAGAAGGGAAAAAGTTCAACAGGTGGGATCTAAAATGGAGGAGTATCTGGATGACACAATCACGGGAACACACCATTTTAATCAAATGAATTTAGCACTCTTCAGAACACTACAATCTGTCCTTATCTCAAGATGTTTTCTTCTCCTTTTGTTATCTGACTGGGAAAGACTGGCAAAGCTACTGTTCTGCAATTCATGTGTTCCATACTTTAATTTGATACCTCATTCATCTCTCTGCACTTGCAGCCAAACCTTAGCCAATTATCCAAAGCTGGGTTTGACTTTTAAAAAGATGTACAGATATACACTAAAACTCCTCTTGTCATGTAAAAATGTCTGCTATGCAAATACCTTGTCAGCTGTCCTGTGGAGACAGAAGTGATTATACCATGGCAATAATACTTCTATCGGGGTAGCTGCATTAATATCGTTTCAGCCAACACAAAAATGCATCTTGGCACATGAAGCATAAACAGATTTACAGTGCAATCCTAAACAGAGTTACACCCTCCTACTTCAATGGACTTAGAACCCCTCTACTTCAATGGACTTAGAAGGGGGTCCACGCTAACCCAATCTCGGAAGATCACGGAAGATAAGCAAGGTTGGCTCTGGTTAGTATTTGGATTGGGAGTCCACCAAGGAATACCAGGATAGCTACACAGAGAAAGGCAATGGCAAGCCACCTCTGAATGTCTCTTGCCTGGAAAACCCTATAGGGTTGCTATAGGTCAGCTGTGTCTGGATAGCAAAAAACAACAACAAGTAAACCTCTGCTTAGGGCTGCACTGTTGCTCTAGCTCAAGCTTTCACGTGCTAGATGATGAAGTGTTTGCTTTACCTGGTGTCATCAAGAATGCCTTTATTGGTTTCTACCTTTGGTAGATACCAAAGATAGGTGAATACCTTGGGCAGCCTCTGACAGGATGGCAGAGGTCAGTATTCTGGTGGTACTGAGAAAGGACCTGAGGCTCTTCCTCAAAAAATTACCCTGACTAAGAGAAGGCACCAGATCTGTTTGGAAAGTGGCGTGGATCCACCAAAAAATCCCATCAGCAGAGTGTGACTTCTTCCTTTTCCCTTCCCACTGTAGGCCAAAATGTTCCCCCAAAAGCTGCCCCTGGGAAACAAGGAAAATTGCTCCTGAGAATATGGCTTAGATCCCACCAAATATCCCATCAGCAGAACAGGTCTTCTTTCCTTTCCCCTTCCCCTCTTGCTGTAGGCAACCTCCAAAAGCTGCTTCTAGGTACAGGGGGCCTCCAAGAACCGTATGAGGGGTTGCTAGAAGTCTGTTGTAGGAGGGGGAACTGGCAAGAATCATAGAATCCATCAGAAATGACACCAGATTAGTTTGATGATTTCACCTGACTTCCCGTGCCAAAAGAAGTACATGTTATGTTATGTTATGGGAACCATCTGTAATTCCTTCCCATGACCAACAGCCTTGGGTGAGGGATCAGAGAGTCTGTGGCTCATCCACAGAGTTCCCAGTAGTACCCAGCAGGCAGCATCTATGAAACACCTCCAGGGCTTTTTTGTAGAAAAAGCCCAGCAGGAACGGATTAGCATAATAGGCCACACCCAACAGCAAAACCTCATTAGCATATTAGGCCACACCCCTGACAGCACAGCTCACTGTCATGTTAGGCCACACCCCCATGTTACCAGAAGTGTGCTCATCCAGCCACACCCACTTTTTGCTTCTTATTCTGTTTACCTTGTTTGTTGTCAAAACCCAGGGCTTTTTTGTAGCAGGAACTCCTTTGCATGTTAGGCCACACACCCCTAATGTAGCCAATCCTAATGAGTTTCTGATGTTGGGTGTGGTCTATTATGCTAATGAGTTCCTGCTGGGCGTGGCCAACTTGGAAGCCAGCCGGAACTCCGTTCCTGTGCGTTCCTGCCCAAAACTAGCCCTGCCTATGCTATAGAGTGTCACAAACATCTATGAAAAGTATGAAATAAGTAGGCATAAAGGCTATCTGTCCTACTACCTGCTCTGTCACCAACCTCCAGGTGGTAGCTTGAGATTTTCTAGAGGGTCACCAACCTCCAGGTGGTAGTTTGAGATTTTCTGGGATTACAACTGATCTCCAGGCAACAGAGATCAGTTCCCCTGGAGAAAATGGCCACTTTGGAAGGTAAACTCTATGGCATTATACCCCACTGAAGTCCCACCCCTCCCCAAGTTCCACCCCCAAAATCTCCAGGTATTTCCCAACCGAGAGCTGGCATCCCAACTCTGTAGATAAGCACCATTTCATTCCACATGGAATGGAATGGAAACAAGGGTTCCTAGGTGCCCAGAAAAGAGTTTGTATGGCAAATTTCACTCATTAACATGCCAGATTCTTTGACAGGTCAGCCTGTGATTTTTGCAGGAAGGGAGGCCAAGCCAAGCAAAAGCTCTATAGCTATAAAGTGTAGCACTACATAATGAAATACACTACAGCCATTCCAAGAGCAAAACGGATGCAAAAATCACCGGTTTGTACTGAAAATGCTTTGTTCAGCTGAGAAACCGGGGGGGGGGGAGGCATTTGCCCACAGGCTGCTGCTTAAGACAGTGAAGAAATACCTTATAATGATATAGTAGTGATATAGTAGTTATTTAAGAGGGGGTAGAGAGGAAACTGGACATAGGGCTGCCAGTGAAAATGTAATTTGTAACATGCCATTTCATCCTAAGAGGAAATATACTTAAGAGTCACAACAGAGCACTTAGGTTGTTTCTGCACTGAAACAAATTTAGGAATGTTGAGTCCTTGAGCTTGCAACCAAGGGAGATTTATAGTATCTGAGAACATAAGAACATAAGAGAAGCCAATGTTTGGTCAGGCCAATGGCCCATCCAGTCCAACGCTCTTTCACACAGTGGCCAAAAATACCAGGTGCAATCAGGAGGTCCAGCAGTGGGGCCAGGACTCTAGAAGCCCTCCCACTGTTGCCCTCCCCCAAGCACCAAGAATACAGAGCATCACTTGCCCCAGACTGACAGTTCCTATCTATACCTTGTGGCTAATAGCCACTGATGGACCTCTGCTCCGTATGCTTACATAATTCCCTCTTAATTCAGTTCCACCTCCCACCCCACCCCCCCAGCATTCACAGCTATAGATGGTATGCAAAGTAAGAGATTTGGTGTGTGGGGGGGTAAACACTGATAAGTCAATACTCTAAAAAAAAAATCACATTTTGTTTTGTGTTATTTTTCGGAAGTATCCCTAAAAACTGAATTTGAAGAACTGTATCTGAATATTCATAACAAGTTTTGAGATTTTTCCCAACAAAAATTTGACCTCTTGCCAATTCTGGGTTGGGAAATCCCTGAAGATTTGGGGGTGGAGCTTGGGAAGGGACTCCAGTGGACTATAAGGCCACAGAGTCCACCCCCCAAAGCAGCTATTTTATCCAAAGGGCTCTTTAAGGGCACAGGCAGCAATAGCTCCCCTACAATTCTGTGTCATTTGGTTGAACTCGAAAAATAGCCACTCCAGCCCGCCCACCCCTGGGAAAAATCCCTCCTTATCTGATGTAGATAATTCCAGGTGATCTCCAGTCTGGCTTGCTGGGGCCATTCCTACTCCCCAGGGTAGCACACTATTGGAAGAGCTGGCAGGTATGGGCCTACTCATTTATAAAAACTGAAGTTATTTTGGGGGTGTGGGAAGGAGTAGAACAAGCAGAATGCAAAATTCAGTGCCCTTCCCCAGTAAAGAAAAGTACAGCGGTTTGATCCACAGAGAGCTGCAGCTTGTACCATCCCAGCTGCTACAGCTGGGCTTCTTAACAAGGCCTCTTAACAAGGCTTTGGTGTTTATTTTATTCTAAGTAACATTATACAAATATCAAAAGGTTTATATTTTTTAACTATTAATAGAGCAGTTCTGACTTTGAACTCGTGGTGTTTGGGGAGGTCCACCACTCACTCATCTCGTTAGAATAATACAGATTTATGGAGATAGATTCAAATTACCATGGCACCCTGCATATTACATCATTGGTATTGCTTGTTTTTATACGGCAAAAGAAGTTCTTTTCGTACTCTTGCCTCTATGGAGCTGAATTCCCCAGCTGCTATGAGATTGTTTACAACACAGGGCAAACAGTTCTAAAGGATTTTGGACTAAATCCATCAGCATTCAGCCAAATCCTTCTGTACTTAGATTGCTGTCACTTCACCTTTTGGTTCACTTTGCTGCTAGCAAAGACTTTATTAGCTTTTTAAACCTCACTTTTGAAATCCTGAGCCCTCTGCACGTGAAAGAAGGGGGGAAGGGGATGTTGCATGGTCCAAACTGGCTTAAAGTGGATCAGCGGTGGATTTAGGAGTAGCTTTTATATAGTGTGTTTTCACATTAATCATGCAGCAGCTACATATGAAAGGCAGCAGAGGGGAAGAAGAAGAAGAAGAAGAAGAAGAAGAAGAAGAAGAAGAAGAAGAAGAAGAAAAGAAGAAGAAGAAGAAGAATAAGAAGAAGAAGAAGAAGAAGAAGAAGAAGAAGAAGAAGAAGAAGAAGAAGAAGAAGAAGAAGAAGAAGAAGAAGAAGAAATAGGATTTATACCCCGTCCTTCACTCGGAGTCTCAGAGCGGCTTACAAACTCCTTTCCCTTCCCCTCCCCACAACAGACACCCTGTGAGGTAGGCGGGGCTGAGAGAGCTCTGACACAAACTGCTCTTTCAGAAACAGCTGTGCCAGAGCTTGTGACTGACCCAAGGTCACATCAGCAGGTGCAAGTGGAGGAGTGGGGAATCAAACCCGGTTTCCCCAGATTAGAGTCCACACACTTAACCACTACACCAAACTGGCTCTGGTGTGGTGTGTGGGTATGACTGGGATGACCAGGTTCAAATCTCTTGCTCAGCCATGGAAACCTGCCAGGTGACCTTGGGGCCCCATAACGATCTCTCTGCCTAACCCAGGGCTATTTTTGGGCAGGAACGCACAGGAACGGAGTTCCGGCTGGCTTCCGAGTTGGCCACGCCCACTACAGCCAAAACCTCTGCGTGTGTGGCTACAGAGGGAAGGCCTGGAAAGCGACCCCCTCAGCGACTCTGAGGTGGGTGGGCCAGGGGGGCTCTGGAAGGACCGGGGAGGCATTTAAATGCCTCCCTATGCCTTCCCCGGCCTGTCCAAAGGCCAGCTTGCCCAGGCAAGCCAAGGGAAGGCATGGGGCATGACCTAATATGCTAATGAGTTTCTGCTGTTGGCTGTGGCCTATTATGCTAATGAGTTCCTGCTGGGCTTTTTCTACAAAAAAAAGCCCTGGCCTAACCTATCCTCAGCCCTGGTGCCAGCCTGGTAGAATACTCTCCCAAGTGAGATTTGGGCCATGAGGGACTTAATGCAGTTTTGCAGGGCCTGTTAAACAGATATTCTGCCAGGCCTATAGTTGAGGCTACAATAAACCATCT
Organism: Gekko japonicus; assembly: GCF_001447785.1. NCBI lineage: Eukaryota > Metazoa > Chordata > Lepidosauria > Squamata > Gekkonidae > Gekko > Gekko japonicus. The sequence goes on along the minus strand of NW_015165848.1, from coordinate 754,246 downwards.
ACATTGCCTTCCACTGCCCTGATCCACCTACTGTGGATGACTTCCTTATATGTGTTATTCCATCTATGACACACATAGATAGGGTTGGGACTCAACATTTGTGCTACAGAGCATCATGTATTGGTAAAATGAGTCAATTATCTGATGTAGGTTTTAACAATGGTATTATCTCTATATATAATAACTAGGGAGCAAAGCTTGTTGTGGACAGAGACAACGACCCCTAGACAGGTAGGTTGGGTGGGTGGGTGGGTG
>NW_015165848.1:747263-752854 GCF_001447785.1 Gekko japonicus | reverse complement strand
ACCCTGCCCTCCCCAGGCTCTACACCTCAAATCTACAGGTCTGGCCCTCCCCTTAGTATTGCCAGCCTCCAGGCAGCACCTGGAGATCTCCAAGATCAGTTCTCCTGGGTAAAATGGCTGCTTTGGGCAATGGACTCTATGGCATTATACCCTGCTGAGGTCCCTCCACACCCCAAACCATGCCCTCCCCAGGCTCTACCCCTCAAATCTACCGGTATTTCCCAACTCAGAGTTGGCAACCCTGTAACTGGCTATGGAACCACTTTCCAGACCCTTGGAACCCAGAACACAACCACACCTGTTATCATGAGGCTATCCTCCCATACTACCCACTTGGCGCAGCAAAAGGACTTGAGACAGCCCTGTCTTATAGCTAAGCAGAAGGAAATAAACATGGTTTGCCTCCCTCTATTTTCCTCTTCCTTCTGCCGCCCCACCAGCCACCCAGATTAAAGTGGAGAATCCAGTCCAAAGCTGGCTAAATATGTAATGAATAGACTGGCATCAAAGACGCTAGATATATTCAATCATCATGTCAGTATATTATTAATCTCAAAGTGAAACTGTAAATGACATTATTGTAACAGTAAATACAATTAATAAACATTCATGAAGTAATTGTGATTATAAGAATACATGATTTTGATCGTTATAAAGTGATTGCTGACAAGAACCTCCAGTTTAAGTTCTGTTTTGTCTCTTCATCTGAACAAGCCTTCAATAAGGGTTTCAAACAGTCCTATTATTTTCCTAGCCACGATTTCTGTGTGTCATGCAAACATCTTCAAGTAGTGTTAATCAGTAATTCATCTTCAAGACGATGACTGCAGCCATGAAATTAAAAGACGCCTGCTCTTTGGGAGGAAAGCCATGGCAAACCTAGACAGCATAATAAAAAGTAGAGACATCACCCTGGTAACAAAAGTCCGTATGGTCAAAGCAATGGTATTCCCAGTAGTCATGTATGGCTGCGAGAGTTGGACCATAAGGAAGGCCAAGCGCCGAAGAATAGATTCTTTTGAACTATGGTGCTGGAGAAGACTCTTGAGAGTCCCTTGGACTGCAAGAAGATCAAATCAGTCAATCCTAAAAGAAATCAACCCTGACTGTTCCCTGGAAGGCCAGATAATGAAACTGAAGCTCAAATACTTTGGCCACCAAATGAGAAGGGAGCACTCACTGGAGAAGATCCTGATGCTGGGAAAGATTGAAGGTCAAAGAAGAAGGGGGCAGCAAAGGATGAGATGGTTAGACAGTGTCATAGATGCAACGAACATGAAATTAAGCAAACTCCAGAGCATGAGAGAAGACAGGAGGGCCTGGCGTGATCTGGTCCTTGGGGTCGCGAAGAGTCGGACTCGACTGTGCAACTGAACAACAACAAAAAAGCCGTGTTTGTGTATTGTAGCAAAACAAAAGGGAAGTCCAGGGGCACCTCAGTGGCATCTTTGTCTTTAGTTTGTCTTTAAGGTGTCATTGGACTTCCATTTTGTTTTGGTAAAGAAATAGCCATTCTCACATTACATGGGCTTGCAATTTTGTTCTACATACACCACTGTCATTGTCAGGAATCTGAAAAACAATCACTTTGAAACTCCCCAAAACACAATCACTAACATTTGACCACGATGATCTCTTCTTTCTCTGATTTGGAAAGCTGGAGCACAGCAAAAGGTTTGATTGCATTTTCTGAAAGTTTATAACACAACTGTACAAAGGGATTTGTCTACATAGACAGGATTCTGCCCCACGCCCCCCATCTGAATTATTTATGGCCTCGCTGAATGTGTTCCCAAAGAAGTGCCCTTGGAGTGCCAGGCAGTGAGATTTGTGGTGGTACTTAACTATCGAAGGACTCTTTGTTATGCAATTTTGGCCCCATTCCTAAATAAGCTATACAATAGGTTTCAAAGCTTTTGTAATAAGAGATGTGGAGAAAAAATTAACATATGTTTTTCAACAAGTGCACCTACCTAATAATGAAAAATCAAGCTACTGGGATACATGAAAATAGCATGAAGCACAGTAGAATTGGTGCACTCACCCCAAAGCTTTGCCCCATGATTCACTCCCACGGCATGTTTCTGACACAAGTGAAGTGAAGTTGTACATCTACTAGGCTACACTAGTTGTTTTATTTTTCCTACTCAGTATTCTTGATAGTTGTCACTTGAACTTATAAAAAATAACCAGGAAATAATGGCAGAATTCCAAATATTGTATATAGCTTTAGAAACCTCAGTATCTAAGAACCTCTTGGAGAATCAAGGCATATGTGATGAAATTCTGTGTTGTGGTACAGTGCTCTAAATTAGTCAACCCAGTGCTATCATAAGACAGGCTTTCATAAGACAGGCAATGCAGACCTGAGGGCTGCTGCAATGGTGGCAACTGGCTGCCAATGCAAAAGTGGCACTACTGGTCTGTTCTCTATAGACATTCTGCGGGGGGGAATAACAACACGCTGGCCTCCTCAAGACACAGGTGACACAGCAAGAATGCTGGAGCCCATAGCAACTAGGGCTGCCAGATCCCCCAGGGGGGTGGCGGGTTGCCTGCTTTAGGGGCCCCAGATTTGCCAGCCCGGATCCAGCCGGCGGGGGCAACCCCACCCCCAAAGTGCTTGGACCCAGCTGATGTGCCCAGCGTGATGACATCACCTGAAAGAAGTACCTAGCGTGATGAGGTCACTTCCGGATGTTGTCATTGCAGCGCAGTCACTGCATGCCAGGACATCCCAGGAGAAGAGCTTCTTCCCACCACCACCACCAGAAAAGGGTAGGGACCTGCCAACCCTAATAACAACCCCAGCAACACCAACCAATCAGACAACAGCAGTCAATGACTCCCCTGTGAGTGGCTTACACAGGTGCACCAATCTAGCCACTGCCCCATGATGCTACTCCCCTTCCCACTCACACACAGGGTGCGTTCAGACGGGGGCTTTCTGCCGGGATAAACTGCACCAGTTGGAACCGGTGCAGTTTATGCCGGCAGAAACGCGATCATACTCACCCTCCATTTTGCGGATCCCTCCGTTGGATGCCCGCTCACACGCTGCGTACGTCAGCGTTTGTTTTTTTTTTAAGCAGTTTGAGCATGCGCATAGGCAGCCATTCAGAGAATGGCGATTTTTGCGCATGCTCAACCCCCCCCCCCCATTACATTTAAACTTTAAAGGTAAGCACTTACCTTTAACGTTTAAAGCCCAACCTGGCCTCCCTGTAGTCCCGGACTCCTCCGGGACATTAAAGTAAGGGCTTTTTTTTTTCTTAACAAACGCTCGGGGCGAAGCTTCGCCCGAGCGCATATCGCTTATTTTAAAAAAAAATGGTGGGGGAAAGCCGGAAGCCTCAGGCTTCCGACGGAAGTGGCTGTACAACGTTGCACTCTGTTTACCACCACTTCGGACCTAGTGGCAGAGTGCAACGGTTTAAAGGGATTTACAACGGTTAGGGATGGGAGGCAGATGTTCGTCGTGTGAACGCCCGTAAGTACACCGGTTGGAACTGGCACCCTAACCGTTGTAAATCCCCCGTCTGAATGCACTCACTGAGCCAACAGACAGGGCGGAAAGCCCTGGCAACAGGACAACCCCAACAGAGGCATGTGGTGCAAGCACCTAGCCCCTAGGGAAAGGGCACCCCTCTGGCAGACATGACACCCAACTCTTCCCTGGCAAGGGCCTGACTTACAGCCAAGGTGCTGCCCACATGCTGTCAGGGCCTCAGTCAACTCACTCACACGACACCGTTTCTTTGAAGGAAACTTTATTGAAGAGATTTGAGATGCTTCAAAGGTGAAAGTCTTTGTTAGGACTAAGGGGCAAAGCAACAGGCCCCACGATATAATCAAAAGTTACATTCCAGTCTTACCTCAGGCACACAAAGCGAAACTAGCACCCCTGGCAAATCTATGGGTACAACCTAGCCATTCAAAGTCTTATCTTCTTCAAGGATGAGAGTCTGTGAAAACTCATGCCCTGAGGTGCATGTTTTGGGAAGAGTTACAAGGCAGCACATCTCTAACTCCTACATTCGATCAGACTCACACACATTCACACTCCCCTCCCCCCAGGAATGTCATGTCAGCGAGGGCAATAGATAAGGGGTCTGGGAAAGAGAACCAGATGGACAAGGAGCAGCAGGGTACAAGCAGGTAGTAAATAATGAGGTAAACATCTGCCAGCATCCCTGCTTTGAGTCTCACACCCCCTTCCCTGAAAAAGTAAAAAAAAGGACAAGAGAAGACAGGCCAGGCTTGAACCACAGCTCCTATTCCCAAGACCACCATCCTAACCGGCACTGGGCCAAGAGGGTAGGTTCAAAGGAGGCAGGCCATCAGGCGTTAGGCACTCTGCTATAGTCCTAGACATTACTACCAGCCATTTGGGGCCAGGAAGGTAACATTGTATAGACAGGGATGGCTCAGTGGGAAGGCACCAGGATAGCACGGCCAGAGCCCCTGGTTCAGTCCCCACAGGGGGAAAGGCCAGAGTTAGACCTTAGAGCTGATGGTGTGCCCTCACAAACCCCAAAAGGGGAAACAGGACTGCCTGGCTGATGCCTACCTCTTGCTCCATAATTCCGGGCCAGGAGGCTGCCTCACAATGCTGCAGTTTGTGTCCACCCTGGATCACCTGCTCCTGCACGGCCAAGCTGAATGGCTTATCAGATGCCATGGGGGAATGCTGTGGGGGAGTGCAGGACACACAGACCACCACCCTTCCCATTCCAGAACAGCCACACTCACCCTCCAACTACTTACAAGTCTGTTCCCTATGCGAGATGCACACATAGGGTTGCCAGCTCTGGGATGGAAAATACCTGGAGACTTTGGGGGTGGATCCAGGAGAGGGAGGGGTTTAGGGAGGGGAGGGGCCTCACTCAGCATGGTACAATGCCATAGAGTCCACCCTTCAAAGCAGCCATTTTCTCCAGGGGAGCTGATCTCTGTCAGCTGGAGATCTGTTGTAAAAGCAGGAGATCTCCAGGCCCCACCTGGAGGCTGGCAACCGTAACACAGCAGCCACCAGACTTTCTGTGTGGTAAGGAGCTGGGGACCAATATGTGGGGTCACTGGACCTCTTCTATGTTTTACAGCTGAACATAACAGAAATCCAGTGGCTCCAGAACAACCAACAGACACCCCAGCATTGTCACCCCCTAGGGAAGGGGAAGTCACAGATGGGGGGGGGGGTAGGAAGTGAGGCAGGGAAGGGCATGAAGATAGTCTCATCCACTCACAAATAGACAGGGGTGAAATTGCATAACACCCCAGACTTTAGAATAGCAAATCATGGTCTGATTAACTAGATTGCCAACTCCCTCCACTCAGTATGGCAGCTATGCCTTTGTGAGCTGCTCCCAGGGGCCATGGAGAGACACGCTGAGCTGTCCCTAGTACAGCATGCATGTGGACAAGGGGGATCCAATAGATATTGTTTACCTTGACTTCCAGAAAGCTTTTGATAAAGTTCCTCATCAAAGGCTCCTAAGTAAGCTCAAAAATCATGGGGTAAAAGGACAAGTCCTTTTATGGATCAAAAACTGGCTAATTAATAGAAAACAGAGAGTGAGTATAAATGGGCA
>NW_015165848.1:740686-746992 GCF_001447785.1 Gekko japonicus | reverse complement strand
TGGTACCTATTTATCTACTTGCAATTTCTTGCTTTCGAACTGCTAGGTTGGCAGGAGCTGGAACTAGAGACGGGAGCCCACTCCATCATGCGGCAACTGGGGTCTCGAACTGCTGAACTACCAACCTTCCACAGCCTGCAATTCAGCGTCTTAACCACTTGAGCCACCGCAGCTCCTAACTAAAGGTACAAAGCTGCAATGAGAGGAGAATTAGAACAAAGTGAAGCCTCCTCAGAATCTAGATACAGGGCCTTTTTGCCTATCAGCACCAGCATTTTCTGCTTTTCTGTACTTCTTCCTTCCATTTCCAGAGCTGGTTTGGACAGACTACAAATCAGGAAGTCCTGAATTCAAATCTTGTTTCAGCCATGAACACACTAGTCTTTCTCACAATATAAGAACTTGTGGGCACTCAATGAAATTGCTGAGCGGCCGGGTTAGAACAGATAAAAGGAAGTACTTCTTCACCCAGAGAGTGATTAACACATGGAATTCACTGCCACAGGAAGTGGTGGCGGCTACAAGCATGGACGACTTCAAAAGGGAATTAGATAAGCATATGGAGCAGAGGTACAAGGTATAGATAGCCACAAGGTATAGATAGGGGCTCTGGGGCAAGGGATGCTCTGTCTTCTTGGTGCTTGGGGGGTCAACAGTGAGAGGGCTTCTAATGTCCTGGCCCCACTGGTGGACCTCCTGATGGCACCTGGTATTTCTGGCCACAGTGAGACTGGATGGGCCTTTGGCCTGATCCAACATTGGCATCTCTTATGTTCTTATGAGTAAGGTGGACTTGCTGGTTGGAGGGCTAGCCAAGGAAGGCTGCTTCAGGAGCCAAGCTGGAATCAGTGACTGAGCAGAATGGCAGGGGCAGCCATACCCCCGGGGTCTCCATGTTGAATCACCAACTGCACAGATGCTAAACAGAAAAAAACAATGTACAGCAATGGCCAACAGCACATATGCCATGCCGGGCACAGTCATGCCTGTGGGGCCCTGGCAGGGTCTGTAGTTCCACTCCCGGGGGGGCTCCATTTGCCAGTACCCCCTGAAATGTGTACTTTAGTCATCCAAATGACACTTTACTGATCCTGAGAAGAAGTGCTCTGGAACTGTAACTGCTTCATTCACTCCTGCTGCTGCTGCATAGGGCCCCGATCCTACAAGGCAATGGGCCCCACAGTTGCTTGGCCAGCTGATCCACAGAGCTTAGTGGGGCAGCTGCCAGGCACCCCAAGCCACAGATGGGTCCTATTCCAGGATGGGGAGGATGAGGCACCCTGGCAAGGAAGTGTGCTAACAGCCCAATATAGGGCTGTCAATATCTCTGCCCCCTCCTGCCACATCATAGGCAGCTCTCCCAGAGCCACTTCCCTTGGTATGCCCCCCTGATATGGGGCATGTTAGACTCACTGGTATGGTACAGCTAGGAATCTCTATTATGTAGCAGAGTGCACTAGGCTTACATGCAGCAGCAGCTTCCTGGTACTAGGCTTACACACAGCAGCAGATACAATGTTGAATGGAGCCACTTCTTAGTTTCAAACTAATAAGAGTCCTTTATTCAGGGAACTCCATTCTAGATAGTATAGGTGAGAGATAGGGTTGGAATTTAATCTAACTAGCTAGGATGAATGCAAACGCAGAATGCACATCCTGCATCCATGGTGCCAAAGATGGAGAGTGTGCTCCTTCTTTGTGGGTGTGTGTGAAAGAGAGAGGAAGCCGAAGGAAGGAAATCTTGTCCCTAAGAATAGTATTCTACTTCAAAGGGATAGTATCAGATAACAGGAAGGAAAGGATGTTCTGTGTGTTCTGATCTCTCTATCTATCCAAATCTATGGTGCCATTTGAGGCAGGAGATAGCGTACAGTCTCCCACTTCCAACAGAGCATAGTGCTGGGTGGGCCTGGCTTGGGTCCCATATGCGTACACCACTAACCTGAGGTGTGGGGGCCAGCATTGTTTAGGTGTTGCCAAGTTCATACAAGGGGGCAGGGGGAGGCTGGTGCAGACTCCTGGGCTGGGAGAGCTGGACCCTTGCCCCTTTGGGTTGAAACTCCAGAAATCAGATACCTGCTAGGGTTCTGAAATGAGACACATTAGCCACACTGCATGGAGTTGGCTGCTCCCTCGGTGGTGCCAAGTGCCCTCTCTGTGGCTTTCTCACCACCAAAGTGCAATGCCGTGTGCCCTGTTTACTAAACTATGGGGCTTCCTCAGTAGGGTTATTCAGTGCTCTGGGGGTAGGGAGGAGGTTTGGCAAGGGGCTGACTGGTTGTGACTGTAGTTGGCATCCTTTGTTCTGCTGAGGCTTGTGGATGGGACCACACCTTGGGGGGGGGAGCTGTACTGTTGAATGGGTGCCTGTGAATTATGCATTTTTTTGGATAGTGTAAATTTCTGCCGCTTACGGGGTATTCCTGGGCTGGGTGAATCAGAGAGCCAACTAACTCCTGCCATGCCCTGGGTCTGCCCCTTTCCCTGCTGGCACAGCTATTTGTACTGGTGCTGCTCAGTGATGTTGCCATACCAGCACCTGCCTGGGTTGCGGCCCCACCAGGGTGCTCTGCCCGTGCATCTCAGAGATATGCTTGTGGAGCACCTCATTGGCTCCCTGTGTGTTTCTCCCCCTCTTCCCAGGATTGTTTGGCCAGTGTTGTATCAAGCAACTGAGTACAATTTAGGTTCCCAACTAAGGTTTTTTGTAAATCTTTGTGGAAATGCCCTCCATCTTGGAAATTACCCCAATAATTCAACCATTTGAACTGCACTGTTTCAGAAAAAGCAGTTAGGTAGCTTGTGAAACATAAACATGTACTGAAGAAATCAAAGCAGAGGCTGGAGAATGAGGGAAGTGATTCCTGAATATCCTGGTGCAGAGAGAGAGAATGAGATGAAGTGAGACTTGGGGCAGAGTACACATTACAACAGTCAGCACCATACATGTGTTACAATGATTTTATTATCTATCCATCTGTCTGCCTTTCTACTTTTAGCTCACTTTCCTCCCATTCTAGGGATTCAAGGCAACTTACAAAATGAAGTGCATAAACCAAAATACAATTTAAATAAGGCATGGAACCTTGTAGAGCCCCCACACAGAGAGAGAGAGAGATGACAAGATACATGGGCATTCCAGCCTGGTGCTGATTTCTCACCATGTCGCACACAGGCCCATGACTGCTCACTCCCCAAAAAAGCTTGAGCCTCTGTTCATAGGCCCCTTTAAATCCCCTGCAGAAAGACATGTACAAAGGTTCAGCACAGTTCTTATTCATCTGGGTTATGCCAAATCCCTATAAGTAACGGAGGGGTGCAGCAGGGATGGGGAAAAGAGAGTGTCAGCCATGTCTTACTCTCAGAATACTCTGTTTTTCCTCCTGGGAGGTTACGCCAGGGCAGTATGGGGGAGAATGCACAGATGGGAGAATAGCCCCAATGGATAGGAAAGTGGCGCTTTCCCTGTTCTAACTTCCATCCGCCACTCTCACATCTAATTTTCCTTATTTTCAACCTTGCTTTGCAAACCTGCTGTTGTCAAAAGGAAGGAGACAAATAATATTTCGATCCAGATGGTATAAAATGCTGGGAATAAGGTAAAGGTTTCCCTTGCTCGAAAGCCAGTCGAATCCGACTCTAGGGTTGCGGTGCTCATTTCCGTTTCCAGGCCGAAGAGCCAGCGCTGTCCGAAGACATCTCAGTGGTCATATGGCCAGCATGACCAGACGCCAAGGTGCACAGAATGCTGTTACCTTCCCATCAAAGTGGTACCTATTTATCTACTTGCAATTTCTTGCTTTCGAACTGCTAGTTTGACAGGAGCTGGAACCAGAGACAGGAGCTCACTCCGTCTTGCGGCACTCGGGTCTCGAACTGCTGAACTACCGACCTTCCAGCCTGCAGTTCAGCGTCTTAACCACTGAGCCACCACAGTTCTGCTGTGCATAAGACACAATTGCAAATCAGATTTCATTTGCCATACAGCAGCCCAATATAATATACTGCCTAGTTAAATGTGTATCTACATATGCATAAAAGCTCACAGGTGGGTGAATGTTATTGGGTTTTCAAAGTCAAATGGAAAGAAAAGTTGGCCAAAAAAAGAGAAAGTTCTAAGAATATTTTAGTGGCTTTAGAACTACCTTAAGAATTCACAAATTCAATGAAGAAATGATAGAACAGATAAAAAAGTGAAAAATCAGAGAGCATATAAGTAATTTTTATGTAACAAAGTAAGATCTGTTTGTTGTGTGACAACTTTGACAAAAATGTAATTAGTCAGTTATAATATAATAGACAACACAGAGGATCATGAATGACAGTCTATACTCTTACTTATATCTATGTTGGGGGGGCTACATTTTTTATATATGTGTGTGAGTGTGTGTGCCCCTGTAAGTCATGGCGACTTCTGCTGACTGACCCCAATGCGGGGCCTGGAGGATATTCAGAGAGGTGGCTGAGTAAAGTCTGCCCCCCTCCCACCTCTGGTATTTCAAGGAGGTCTCCCATCCAAGTACTTGCCAGAATCAACCCTGCTTAGCTTCTGAGATCTGATGAGATCAGGCTTGCCTGGGCTATCCAGGGCTTATATCTATGCTTTTGTTAATCAAAGATGGTTGCTTATGTGAAAATGTAATAATGCAGTATGTCTATCTTGTATCTTTATTTTTTGTTCTTTTTTTGTTAGTAAAAATAAAAATTATTTAAAAAAAAAGAATTAACAAATTCTATTTCCTGCCTGCCTGCTTCAAAATGCTATGTAGACTCAAGCAGCCTATTGTAAAATAGTTCTGCTGGCTTGCCAACAATCTATCTACACAGATTTACCCACTTTACATCTACGGGGTTGTGTGTGTGTGTGCGTACACAGTGCATACAGTGTAGCATAGACCACAAAGGTACTAATTACAGTTATTTTGAAAAACATGCCTATGTGTACTTCACCAGCAAAATCAATAGCATGCCTGCATTTTGCTGGGACAACAACTGTACACAAAAAATGACTGCAATTAACTCATTTATGATGGGGAGCAGCACCATAACTACATAAATCCTTGCAAACTTTGGCACATAAAGCATACAAAATAATAAATTCTCCCTACATGACTTCTGGGGGGGGGGATTTCTGTATCTTCATTATGCCCTTATACAATTGAGGTGGTTGTTTTTCTCTGCTGGTTTAGGGGGATTAAAATATAACTGCACAGACCTCTGTGACTCTTCAAGTATGAAAGCTATTCAGCTTCCTTAGCTTCAAATAATGAAAGATCTGAGAGTGCTATACATTATCACACTATCTGGGCGGGGGGGAGCCACCATGCTCTTCCAGAAACAATTGTTCTGGGTGGTTGCACCTGCTGGCTTCTCTGCTTTCTCTAAGTGTTGTAGGAGATCCTTTGCCATTTAAAACCAGGAAAGTACTTGGCACGATTTCTTGCTCTATACAGCATCATTTAAGGGAGCCAAAGCACTTGAGATGATTTTCAATTTAAAATAAAGGTTTAGAAGAGACATGGCACAAAAAGGAACAAGGGACAAAGAGGAAAAGGGAACCTACTACTGCCATAAGGATATTACCCAACAATGTATATAGGATGTCTCATTTAAACCTCTACATCCCTAAGGGTTCCTAGGAACAATTCCAAATAACCCAAGGGAGGATAGGGAGGATGTGTGTTGGAGGCAGTAGGAGTTAGCACATCAAGCTGTGGTTTTTGGAAGAAATTCCAACTAGCCAGTGTTCCAGGTCAGTGTGAACAGAGAAGACTAATGTGAGTCTAGGTTTTTGTTGGCAAAAATGTTAATGCAGCAGGCTCTTTAGTAAGAGTCACCTTAATTAATTAATGAAAGATCCTGCTGAACGATCTGGGACTAGAAAAAGGGAGAGACTTTCCCCCCTCCAGAGTGATTAGGCAGTAAGAGTTGGGACAAATCTGACAAGGCAGGGGCTAGAGCTCATTTTAAAACCTACTCCATGGCAGTGATGGGTGCAAACAAGCAATATTTCTCCACCACCAGAGATACAGAACTCTTCTGGGTAGCCAGAGGCCTCTTCAGTTCCAGCCTACAGGAAGAGGTGGACAGTTCTACAGCCCATTGCAATGATTTTGCTAAGCACTTTGCAGATAAAAATCCCTCAAATCCATTCTGATTTGGGCTCTAGATTAGCAGTGACAGGACAGTCCCGAGGTGCTGGTTTGTTCAGTTGTGCAGGACACCTTTCAGCTTGTCTAGTGTGAGGATGTGGACAGCATTCTTGGAAGTTCGAGAACTATCACCTGCTTGTATGACCCTTGCCCC
>NW_015165848.1:735717-740622 GCF_001447785.1 Gekko japonicus | reverse complement strand
TCCCAGAGAGAGTGGGTGGTTATTCCTCCCTTGAAGCAGGCAGTGGTGCATCCGCTCCAAAGAAACCTCCTCTGTACCCTGGAGAGTTGAATAACTACCATCCAGATTAGTTCAATGTGGTCTACTCTGGCAGCTCTTGAAGACTGTCCAGAAGCTACAGTTGTTACAGAAGGCTGAGGCCAAAATGTTGACTGGAGTGGGTCATAGAAACCATATAACTCTGCTTATTCCATCTACACTGGATTCCAAATTGTTTTCAGACCCAATTCAAGGTGCTAGTATTAACCTTTAAAGCCCTATATGGCTTGGGGCCAGCATACCTTAAGGACTGCCTTCTCCCATATTAATTCCTGTCATCTTTGGAGGTGCTGCTTTGGGTGCACCTGTCTTCTAAGGCAAGAATGGCCTGCTAAGTCATTGCTCCAAAACTTTTTTTTAAACAATTTTATTAGGATATATTAATAGGTCAAACATATATCACTTTTAGCTATCATACATCCTTTTCTCCTGTTTTCTCCTGTTTCCCCACCCCTTCTGACTTCCCACAGTGCTCCAACCACCAGTCCGAACATATACTCCCCCCTTTACTTTCTTACTCGGTATTTAAAATCCTACAGGTAACAATTTTTTTACACTTATTTCTAAACACTTTTCTTCTAATAATTATCAAAGCAAAGTAAGTTGTTTTTTACATCCCAGTATTTCTCTAAATATTCTTTAAAGTCTTTCCAATCTGCAAAAAATTCTTCTGCTTCTTGATTCTTAAGCTTCCTTGTCATTTTGTCCATTTCAACCATAAAAAGTAATTTCTTTATCTTTCTTGCTTCCAGCATAGAGCATACGTCAGTCTAGCAGTTGTGATCATGTACCACATTGCTCCAAAACTTTTTGACTCCCTCCCCAGGAAGATTCATCTGTCTCCCTCTATTGTTGTCTTCCCCCAGTAGGTGAATACTTTTTTTTTGTTTCATTTGGCATACTCCCAACAACTGTTGTTGGCCTTCCTCCCTGGTTTTGATGTTACGTTTTCATATGTTTTTACTAAATTATTGTATTTATACTTTATTTCATTTCATTTTTGTAATAGTTTTTGGGTGGAAAGGCAGCATAGAAATATTTTAAATAAATGAATAATCCATTTGATCAACATTTAGAATTGTAAGCTCCTTGGAACATGGACCTTGGCTTTTTCTTATTTTACTCTGTAAGCACTAAGTAGTTAGATGGCAAGATGGGTAAGGATACAGAAATGATTCTATTAAAATTGCAGTCAGTCTAGCAGTTGTGATCATGTACCACATTGCTCCAAAACTTTTTGACTCCCTCCCCAGGAAGATTCATCTGTCTCCCTCTATTGTTGTCTTCCCCCAGTAGGTGAATACTTTTTTTTTGTTTCCTTTGGCATACTCCCAACAACTGTTGTTGGCCTTCCTCCCTGGTTTTGATGTTACGTTTTCATATGTTTTTACTAAACTAAGTTATTGGATTTACACTTTATTTCATTTCATTTTTGTAATAGTCTTTGGGTGGAAAGGCATCATAGAAATGTTTTAAATAAATGAATAATCCATTTGATCAACATTTGATCAACATTTAGAATTGTAAGCTCCTTGGAACATGGAACTTGGCTTTTTCTTATTTTACTCTGTAAGCACTAAGTAGTTAGATGACAAGATGGGTAAGGATACAGAAATGATTCTATTAAAATTGCAAGGCTGGAACCCTTGCTGTCCTTCATGTTTTTAAAATGTCTGTAAAAATAAATAGCTTCTGGTGTGCAGTGGGGGGAGATCAAATTTGCTGCAGTCCCAAGATATTTTGCTGTTGCTCTAGGCACAAAGTACATATAATTCTCAGTTCATTTGACAACCTGTGATTCATTAAGATTGCCGCAAGTCTGTGACATAGTGTAATCAATCAAATGCATAGCTTATTCTATAGAAATTTTGAAAACACGTTTATCCTTAAATATAGCTATTTGAGCTTGTTCCATCTCTCAGCTGAGAGTTCTCTTGAATCTGGCGGAATGCTAGAAGGTGTTATATTGTAGGAAGACTGCAATAAATGATGGAACTCAAGACACAGAAATATACAAATTTCAGAAGGTAGCCAGGTTAATTTGCTGAAACCAAAATAACAAAGAGTCTTGCGGCCCCTTAAAGACTAATGGGTTTACTGTGGCATAAGCTTCCATGACCAAGCGCCTCAGTTTGTCAGATGCTTTATACAAGAATGTTCTGACTGAAGTGAAATTGTTTGGTTTGTCTCTGTGAGGCATTTATTATCCCAGAGGTTTCAGAATGAAATAGAAGCTGACATGACACAACCAGACAATATGCTACAAGATTCTACAGTGTTGTTTTTTTATTGGCAAACAGCCGTTGCAGAGCTGGGGGAGGGGGATTTGAATGAGGAGTGTGTGCTGCAAGCAATATTACTAACTTCAAGGTGGGGCCTGGCGTTTTTGTGGAATTACAGTTAATTCCAGACTACAGAGATCAGTTCCCCCGGAGGAAATGGCAGCTTCAGAGGGCAGACTTTTTGGAATCACATCCTTGCTAAGCTCCCTTGCTCCCTAAACTCTGCCCTCCCAAAGCACCACCCTCAAATCTCCAGGGTTTACCCAAGATGGAGGTAGCAACCCTGGGTGAAAGAGGGATTAATTCTTCCCCCCCATGCCATTTTTAAAAATCCAAATGGTCTTTCAATTTTTTTCTTGGAAACATACAGTTTGGTGTAGTGGTTAGGAGCACGGACCCTAATCTGGGAGAACTGGGTTTGATTCCCCATTCCTCCACATGCAGCTGCTGGTGTAATCTTGGGTCAGTTACAAGTTGTTTCAGAGCTGTTCTCTCAAGAGCAGTTCTTGAAAGAGCTCTTTCAGCCCCAACCTACCTCACAGGGTGTCTGTTGTGGGGAGGGGAAGGGAAAGGAGTTTGTAAACCGCTCTGAGACTCCTTTGGGTAGTGAAGGGTGGGGTATAAATCCAATCTCTTCTTCTTCTATATGTCACATTTATGTTTCCCACAAGAGAGCAAATAGCAGATGAAGGGGGGGGGGGTTGGCTGAGGTGGAAATTGATGTTTACTATGACAATGTATGTGAAGAGGCATTGGACACTTCAAAGCGAGATCTGTGTCCCACTTTCAGTGTTCAGTGCACACACACACTCCTTAAAACTAAGTAGCCTGATGTATAAATAAGCTTCCTTTTATTAAGGTGCATTGCCAGCATGATGAACTCTCCCTCCTAGTTCACAAACTGTTACAAAATTGATGGTGGCATAGTGATGCTCCTGTGTCTTCCTTCAAGCATGATAAGCAGAGAGCTGGCACCTCCCTGGACCGGTGGGGAGGGCAGACTGCTGGACCTGGAGAGAGTCCCGGGGATTCAAACACGTGGAGGGTGGTGACGGCAGTGGTGGTGGGGAGTCTAAAGGACCATGAGGGGTGAGCCCCTGCACCTCTTCTTCCAGACTGTGCTGGATGTGATGGGTGCCAAGTTAGCACTTTAATTTAATTTAATTGGCGCCCCTGGCACCCCAGTGCTCCCCCTGAAAAAATTCCTGGCTACGGGGCTGGCTGAAGTTTAGAAAATGGTCCAGTAGGCAAAGGTTAGCCCTCCGTTCACCACCTCCCCTTATATTTAAGGCCCAGTTCAAAATGGGGTTTCCCATAGCTGCTATTTAACAGCTAAAAATCTGCTATGGAGAGCCATTCATGCAATGCACATGAGCCTCTCCTCTTTAAAGCCATTCAGGACATGATATGACATTTAAGATCCATTAGTTACAGTGACCCGCTTACGCTCACAGCAAACCCTGTTAAATTGAATGGGAATTTACACAAACATGTTTAGAGGGTTGCTCTCACAAACAGCTGGGCTATCTCAATTTCATATACTGTATCATTTTCAGATAAGGGTGCCCAAATGCAAAGGAAGACATATTAACTGTAGTACTGCCACCTGCTGGCTGTTCCCTCCATCAAGGTGGCCCGCCTGGCATCAACTGAAGCCCAGGCATTCTATGGAATGGGTTCCCTGAAGAGGTGAGGGGTGCCCCCTTGTTGGACATCTTCATGAGGTACTGCAAGTCTTGTTTGTTCACCAGGGCTTTTGAAAGGGTATGAACAGCAGGCATCTTTGGAAGGGGGTATTTGAGATTTTTCATTGTATTTAGTTTTAATCCTTGAAGTTTTAATTATGTAAGCTGCCATCAGCCAAAAGAAGAGATGGGGTGCAAGTATTTTAATAAATAAATATGATAAATAAGACGGGAAAAAAAAGAATTGCTTTGTCAACATATTTCAGGGAGGGGGGCTGGGCCTTTAGTAGCTGCACAGGAAGTAAAAAATGTGGCTAAAACTTTGAGTACCTTGCAGATGCAGTGACAGGAAGCTCTTCACTCGGTAGATATCTGCCTCTCAAACAGCTGGTAAAGGCCAAAATATTCTACTAGAAAAACACAGGAAAACACTGGCAACCCTATCAAGTAATATTCCAAATTCAGCATAGCATCGTGCTTGGAGGCATGCACTGCCGAAAAGTCTGCTGTGTACATGCAATCAAGCTGGAAAGGTTTTTCTCTCCTGCAGTTAATAATTTGCAGTTTATGTTCTCTTCATACATAATTTATTTTACTTGGACTAGTTGTCCAGTATTTATAACCAGTATCTATATATCTAATAGCCAAAGTCTGTTTTGGGTGTGGATACTTATTTCTGCCAACAGAGGGCTCACTCTCCCCAACACCTTTTTCTACAGACTCAGGGGACTCCCTGGGATTGCAGAAAAATCCAAAAAGTTTAAAAAAAATTGAGGAGGGTTGAATTCCCCCCAATACCTTTTGAAATGTCCGCCGCAGGGGCCAGGCCCTCCAGGCATCAATGGTGAGAGGTTACAATT
>NW_015165848.1:719800-735105 GCF_001447785.1 Gekko japonicus | reverse complement strand
GGGGGGGAGAGAAGCAGGTGGGTGGCTGGGAGTGCTGCCACCACTGCTGCTGCTTAGGGTTGACAGATCCAGATTGAGAAACTCCTGGAGATTTGGGGATGGAGCCTGAGGATGACAGGGATGCAATGCCATAGAGTCCACTCTCCAAATCATCCATTTTCTCCAGGGAAACTGATCTCTGTCATCTGGAGATTAGCTGTAATTCCAGGGGATCCCCAGGTCCCAACTGAAGGCTGGCATCCCTACTGCAGCTGCTGAGCGAGGTGGGGGAGGAAGCAGGCAGGAGGCTGGGAGAGTAATGGGGGCAGAAAGAGTGATGAGGTGGGGAGGCAGAAAAACAAAGAGAATGATGACGAAAGAGAAAGGAAGTAACATGCATGAAGGAGAGAGAGAGAGTAAGAAAAGGGGGGACAGAAGGGAGAAGGACTGTGAGTGTGAGAGAGGTAGGGGGAGAGGGGAGGAAGCAAAGGTGTGAGGAATGGGATAACTATCCCGCAAGTTTCTTGCAGGTCTCCACTTGTCTTTAAAATATTTGTGAGGAAACGGTCTTATAAACCCCATTCCTGTTTATCCAGGAGCTCAGAATGTTTCACAGTAGTGTTGCCAGGTCCCTTTTGGCAACTTGCGGGGGATCGGGGAGACATACCAGGAGAAATATAAGGGTCTAGGCCATGTTGCCAGAGTTGTACAGGAAGCGATGTCATCACACCCGCAACTTCCAGGCAATGCCCTGGTATTTGGGCATAAACTATATTGTAAAACTGGCATCTGCATATAGTTTTGGCCCAATGACCAGAGCATTGCCCAGAAGTCACTGGCGTGATGACATCACTTCATGTGTAATGCCAGTGTGACCTAGGCGTTCCTCTTTCTACTGGTAAGTCCCCCCAACATCGATCTGATTGGTGGCTGGGGGGACAGGGCCTGGGAGTGGGAGATCCCTGCCTCCACCGAGGGGTCTGGCATACATATACCAGAACCATGTAGGCAGGATCTCTTCCCACTGAGTTCCCTCTTCCCCTCTTCTCTCTGAGTACTGTCCTGCCACCAACTAATCTGGAAGAGTATCTCCTGTTAAAAGGATTAGTACTTATTGCATTATTTACTGTGTTGCTGCTTAAAGGCTCCACCTATTTGCCACATCTCCCACTGTACTTTTACTATTGAGCTTTCACATTACAGCTGATCTCCAGGCGACAAACATCAGCTCACCTGGAGAAAACAGCCACTTTTGGAAGGTGGACTCTGTGGCATTGTACCCTGCTGAGGTCCCTCCCCACCTCGGGCTCCAGCCCCGCAATCTCCAGGTATTTCCCAACCCAGAGCTGGCCAGCCTAACCACCCACCACCACCACCTTTTAAGTTTGGCAGCTGGGAGACAGAGCAATGCATCATGCCCAGGGGTCATTTCCTGCAGGAGCGCACAGGAGCGGAGCTCTGGCAGTAAGGAGCTCAGGGGGCGGGCACATGCAACAAGCTCCACCCCCTGCTCCCAGCAGCCCTCAGTCGGGCCATGAGGAATAAGAAGCAGCCCCCACCCCAGCCCACCTTCAGGTACAAGCTCTCCCTTCTCTGTGAGGGCAGATCTGTGCATTCCCCCCCCCCCATAGCTAGCAATCCAAAACAGTCCAGTGGTACCTTTAAGACCACATTTTATTCAGGTACAAGCTCTCCCTCCTCTGTGAGGACAGATCTGCATGTCCCCCCCCCCAATAGCTAGCAATCCAAAGCAGTCCAGTGGAGCCTGAGTGGTGGATGTTGCCTTCTGACACACTTCTGGTGATGTCAGGGGGTGTGGCATATGCAAATAAGTTATGCTAATGAGTTATGCTAATGAGCTCCTGCACCTCTTTTTCTACGAAATGACCCCTGATCATGCCACTGGCAGGACCTAGTAGTTGGTGAGAGAAGGAGGGTCGCCACCACTACAAATCACAAAATAAAGAAGGGGAAGGATCCATTCTGCAGCTAGAAAGACAAGAGTGCATGAAAATGTGTGAGAAGACAGAGAGAGGGTGGGAAAGAGACGTGTCCTCCAGATCCACCAAACCAAGCCTTTCGCTCTTGGATTCAGCATGTTCCTCTTAAAATGACCACGTGGGCACTGTTGCTCCTTTCCCTCTCTCATCTAGGGGATAAGCAAGGCTTTCTGTTTACTACTGAGGGTAGGGGCACACCGGGAGGGGTGAAGGGGGCAGGGCATGAGAAGATGCTGATTATAAAGGCACAGAACTGGAAGGACAGTGAGGAGGAAGAGGGATGCACAGAAGCCAGCAGTATCTCACTGTATCGATGTACCAAAATAGCACTTGTGGATGGGGGGACAGGACAGTGCATTGAGGATTCAGTGGTGATGAATACATAAGAGAAAACTTATCTTTCACTGGTTCCAGTGTGCAAAGGAAATTCCAGCTTGAAATGGGGGCGGGGAGACAGAGCAAAGCCTATAGTATAAAATCAGCTCCTGAAATCGCTTCAGCATGAAGCCCGGCACAAACAGACAAAATGCAGAGCAAAATGTTTAGTGCTGATGTGTTAAAGTGAGAGCTTTCTGCTTATTTCCAGCCCTGCTTTTAATCATTCAATCAATTAAGTGTTTGATGAAAACCAGTACTTCACATATTTTAATACATTATCTTTGCAGCTACTTAATTAACTGGAGATTTCCTTTCCATTAAACAATTACAAATACATAATGCATCATTTAGAAAATCATCTCCACTCAGTGGTGAGAAATACAATCTTTGAAATATTATAAAGTAATTTATGAACACTATGTAGAGATTGCTTAGGTTTTTAAGAGTGCACAGGCAAACAGAACTTAATAACTCTCAGTCCTCAAAGGTCTTAATAGGGAGCATAAAAGCCACATTTAGCACAGCAAGGCTGATCTAGGAGTAAACTAGCATCAAGAGAAATCCCCTTAACTTCTCTTTACCCAGTTTCTCCCTGATATTCAACAGTCCATCTCTGTAGCAATTTCCCCCCATGATCTCAAAAACCAATTTAGCAAACTTTGGGGTGTCACAGCCTGTGGGAGGAGGTATGGAGCTAGGGCACAGCCCCAAGGAAGACAGCAGTCCAATTGCAGAGATAAGGGAACAGCCATTAGGGCCAGCAATAGCAAAACAGAAGCAGACAGAAGGAAGGCCTCCTCGGGAGAGAGGACTTGCTCAGGACCATGAACAGGGAAGCAGGCAGGAGCTGGGTGTGGCCAGGGAAAAGGGATAAAAGGCCCCAGCTGAGGGAAGCAGCTGGTTAGATGCTGCTGGGAAAGAGCAGTCAGGCTTGAAATGGTTGCAGGCTAGAGAGTACCAGGCTCCCTGGAGACTTGGAAGGTTACATTTCTGGCCCAGAGGGAGGCCAGAACGGATTTTCCCCCCACTTGATCCAGGCAGACTGGCTCCCTCTGGCTTGGCCCTTATACAGGTTTCTCAAGAGACATGTGAGGTGGTCTGGTACTCCCATCTCTTTAAGGACCTGCCATAGTTTGTTGTGATCCACACAGTCAAAAGCTTTAGCATAGTCAATGAAGCAGAAGTAGATATTTTTCTGGTACTCTCTTGCTTTCTCCATAATCCAGCGAATGTTGGCAATTTGATCTCTAGTTCCTCTACCTCTTCGAAACCCAGCTTGTACTTCTGGTAGTTCTCTATCCACGTACTGTTGAAGCCTAGCTTGTAGGATCTTGAGCATGACCTTGCTTACCTCTGGCTTACCCCTTCAGAAAGAGTGCAGAGGCCAGGGCTAGAGCTTAATGAGCTGAGACAAGTACTCTGGCACACGAAGCAGCCCCAGGACGTAGGTGCGAGGAGGTACAGCTGCTGAGAGGTGAGCTGTCTGGTTAACCACGGGAACTGGCATTGTAAAGGAGCCAAGCAATTAAGTGCAACTGTTACACTGTTGGTAGGTTACCTGTCTATAACACTGTGGAAAGAAAATGGCACACCATGGGAAAGGATAAGGCCACAGGGGCTTCATGAGGATGCTTTGGGGGAATGGACTCATTTTCTAATCATTCTATTTTGCTTAAAGAGAAGCTTGAAGAGAGAATGTGATATGAAGGTAGGTCCTGCAAAATTTCAGAATTTTACTCTGTAGAGGCTCAGAGACAGGCAATGTCTTCCCAGACCTTCCTATCTTCCTTCTACAGCATCTCCATGCGGCATGTAACATAAAACAATTGCAAGGGCTGAAGTTACAGATCAGTGTGTTGGTTTCTCTACAATGGCAAATGAAGGAAATCCCTCTTTTAAAAAAGAGGGTATGAGGACTCAATGGCTGTACTGAAAGTGAATTTTAGAAAAAGGAATTACTCTCCTCAAAACAATACTAGACTAACCAGCCAGCCCATTTGTGGATTAAATGGGCTGCAAAGCTATAAAAGCAGACTAATGAGAGCTAAATGTGTTCTAGAAGGAACAAAATGTTGAGGACAGCTGAGAGCTGATTCACAGGTTACAAAATTCTAATCTCTCTCCATCCCATGTGGCCACCACAAAGACTTTTGAGCAGACTTTATTCAAGGAGGGAGAGAAATTGGGCTGCTTGCAATCCTGAGAGCATATCAAGTGCTTGAGGAGAATTTGGGAAGGTGAGGGGAGATTTTCAAATGATCCCTGTTTTCCATGATTCCTCATGGACCCCACCATATTACAAGTTCAAAGTACAGCATAAGCAAAATTATTTCACAGTTGTATGTACCGTGATATACTGAAGCATGAGGTAGGTCTCATCTCTGACCACCTGCCTAGCCTGGCCCAGATCTTTGCTTATCTTTTGAATGAACCAGGAGAGGAGATAGCCAATCTTTTCTATTCGTTTCCAATCAATGTTCAGAGGTGAGGGGCCCCTTGCATCAGCACAGCTAGGTTCTATATTTCTATTTGTCAGTGAAACAGCAGGTAAGAGAAGGCTGTTTGCATGTGATCGCATGTGTGCAGCACAATTATGTTACTTTGTTTAGAGGGTTGCGCACAATGGCTTTAGTCATATTTACATTTTAACCTTTGAATTGTCTGCTCCTCATTTGGGTTTCTGCTTTGCCTGGTTTAAATTGTATTATCTTAAAGCCAGAATCTCTTATTTTGTAAACTGCCAGTACTAGGATAGCAGCACAAGAATAACAAAAAGGGGATTACATCCTAATTGAGACCCTGAGGCACAACCATAGGTAGATAGATAATCTAACTGTTACTTCCCAGCAAGAGCTGGCCTATGGACAGAAGAAAACATAAATGCATAAATGAGATAAATACATGAATTTCGCACACTCCTGAGCTCATCAGTAGGTGTTTGTATATATTATGATGCAAATAAGAGCAACAGGCGACAAAGCAGTGCTTTTTGCCTCAAGCCAAATTGGTTTTATTCACGGCCTGTGAGAGTGGTTGATACTGCATATTCCAACATATTGCTGTCAGTCTGATCCAGCGCAGAGGGCAACAGAAAAACTGCCACCTTCGGCATGGCTCAAATTAAGAAGAGCTCTGCTTACCTCAAGCCAAATTGGTTGATACTGCATATTCCAGCAGATTGCTGTCAGTCTGATCCAGCACAGAGGGCAACAGAAAAACTGCCACCTTCAGCATGGCTCAAATTAAGAAGAGCTCTGCTGGCTCAGACCATGGATCCATCTAGTACAGCATCCTGTCTCACACAGTGGTCAACCAAATGCCATGGAAGAACCACGCACAGGCCCAGAGGCAAAAGCCTACCCCTTGCTGCTACCCTCCAGTACATCAGTATTTTGTTTCCAAAGTCCCACTAAGACATCACAGTTAGTAGCCACTGATGAAGCTATCCTCTTGCATGAACATGGCAAATCCCCCTTCAAGCCATCTAAACTAATAGTCACCACTACATCCTATGGCACTGAGTTCCACAAGTCAATTACGTATTGTGAGAAGAAGTACTTTCTTTTGTCTTTTCCTGGATCCTAGGGTTCCCAACTTCCAGGTGGAGCCCAGAATTACAACGGACCTCCAGACTACAGAGATAAGTACCCCTGGGGGAAATGGCCACTTCAAAGGGCAGATTGTGTGGTATACCATAGATTCTAGATGAAATCCTCCCCCAGATTCCTTTTCCACAGGTGCTACCCCACAATTTCTGGGAAATTCTCAGTCCAGAGCAGTGCTCCCTCTACGCTGTGGAGTCTTGAGAGCAAAAATTCTACTTTGTGAGCTGCTGGCGTTAAAGTTGTAAGTGAGTGATTTGGCTACTGCATAAATTAGTTTGCTCTGGAGTCATCCTTCCTGAGCTAAGACAAAAATGTGTGAGCCGGAGGCTAAAAAACTGTGAGCTGGCTCACACTAACTCAGCTTAGGGGGAACAATGGTCCAGAGTTGGCAACCCTGTTACTGCTGATCAACTGTGCTGAGTGCTCTCAAGTTCTAGTATTTTAGGAGAGAAAGGAAAAGTTCCTTCTATCCACTTTTTAAGTGTATTAGGTCCGAAAAGCACAAAAAACCCCACCCCAGTCTTTTCAGAGGGAGATTTTCCTGTGGTTTGGGTGCCATCGTGCAGCAGTTTTTGTCCAAGCTTCCTCATGCCCTCATTTTCCAGTTGTTGTATTTGTTTTTCTTGTCATTTATCCACGCTTTCTCAAACCACCCTTGATGAAATTTGAGACAACCACAGAAGGACAAGAAATGGGAAACAGGACTTGAGGAAGCTCAAGAAGGAAATGCTGTTGGTCAGCAAATAAATCACAGGAAAACCACTGTGTGAAAAGACTCCCTGCCTGGTCTTTTCAATATTTAAAGCTACCATCCATCTGAGCCTCATAATTGCCACCTTCTTCCCCTTTCATCAGCAGAGCTGCTCTGATGGAAGAGGCAAAATGGACAGTTTGGTCCCCTTCCCCCACCACGCTGCAACCTCCTGTGGCTTTTACTCCCCAGTGTGCCCACCCGGGGCAGTATGTCAGCTAGCTGCCATTGTCATTCCGGTTCCTGTGTAGTTCCCTTCACCCCCTCCCTCTCATTCCTTGTTTGCTTGAGTTATGTTATGTAGTCCGCGGAACTTGCCAACACAACCTTAGCTACAACCCTAAGGAGGACATGGACTTTTCCTGTATACATCCATAATTGAATAATTAAGCATTTAACTGGATCATGGTTGGATATTGCACTGTTATAGTCATTCATCTCTTGGGGGAGGTTTTTGTCCAGATAGGAAAATCCAGGAAGTGAATCAGTGATAGTCGTAGCCATGGGGCTTCTGGAGCAGCTGCCCCAAGCCCCATGCTGAGCCCCCACTGCCTTGCAGGCAGCTCCCCTGAAGACCCTGCTGCCAGACACTCAGGGCTCCCCTCCCTACACCTGATCCGACCACAGCAGCAGCAGCTGAGGGTCATCAGCATCACTACCCCACAGTGGATCACCCTCCCTCAAGTATTGCTCAGGCCCCAGCCTCAAGTTTTGCCCAGGACTCCAGAATCACTAAGACTGCCTGAGGTAAATGATGGTACAGTATCCAACAACATGTGGATCCTGTATGTCTGTTATGTGCTATTCTCACGGCAACTCTATGAATTAACATTATCCAAAACGTCCAATTGTTAACAACCTTGCTCAGTTCTCGCAAACCAAGGGCCATGGCTTCCTTGATTGAGTCAATCCATCTCATGTTGGGTCTTCCTCTTTTCTTGCTGCCTTCAACTTCTCCTAGCATTATTGTATTTTCCAGTGACTCTTGTCTTCGCACGATATGACCAAACCTTCAGTTTAATCATGTTATCTTCTAAGGAGAGTTTAGGCTTGATTTGATCTAGAACCCACTTATTTGTCTTTTTGGCAGTTCGTGATATCAATAAAACTCTCCTCCAAAACCACATTTCAAAGGAATCAGCTTTCTTCCTATCAGTTGTCTTCATTGCCCAACTTTTACACTCATACATAGTAATGGGGAATACTATAGTATGGATTATCTTGACCTTGATTGCCAGTGATACATCCTTCCCCTTAAGAATCTTTTCTAGTTTTCTCATGGCTGCCCTTCCCAGTCGCAATCTCCTTCTGATTTTTTGGGTTGCAGTCTCCCTTTTGGTTGATGGAGGCAAGGAATAGTAAATCTTGACCAATTCTGATTTCTTCTTTGTTAACTTTAGCATTGTATAATTCCCCAGTAGTCCTTATTTTTATGTTCTTGATGCTGTAATCCTGCTTTGGCACTTTCTTCTTTAAACCTTCATCAGTAGTCATTTCAAGTCTTCACTGTTTTCTGCCAGTAATGTGGTGTCATCTGCATATCTCAAATTGTTAATATTCTTTACACCAATTTTCACTTCACTTTCATCTAAATTGAATCCAGATTTCCTTATAATCTGCATATAGATAGAAGAGACAGGGAGATAAAATATATCCTCGTACAGCATCTTTGCCAATTGGAAACCATTCTGCTTCTCCATATTCTGTAGCCACTTGTCCAGAGTGTAGGTTATGTGTCAAAACAATCAGATGTTATGGCACACCCAGTTCTTTTAAAAGCATCCATAGTTTTTCATGATCTACATGGTCAAAAGTTTTGCTGTAACCTAATAAAATACAAGCTGAATTTCTTCTGAAATTTTCTCATATGCTCCAGTAACTAACACAAATTTGTAATATGATCCCTAGTGCCTCTTCCCTTTCTGAATCCAGGTTGAACATCTGGCATTTCTCACTCCATATATGGTAACAGCCTTTGTTGTAAGATTTTGAGCATCACTTTGCTTGCAAGCAAGATAAATTAATGGATCCTACTGTCATTTATTTACTTAATTTATACCCCCAAAGTGGGACCCAAAGTGGCCTATATCTTTCTCCTATTTTAGTGAAGTTACCTCGCTCATTTTTGTGTAGAATGCAGAAGCTTGGGGCTACGATTTAAAGGGAAAGACTGAGGCTTGGGGGAGGAATTTGTAAAATATTTTCATTTTGCCCTGTTTTCCTGGTGAAAATTGCCCTCCCTCCAACCTGCTATGCTGGAAAAATCATTAATGGAACCTCTGCTACTGTTCGCATGAGGAAAAGACTTTCGCGTGTATTTCAGCTTAATAGAAAGTAACTGAGTGCATAATTAAGGAGCGGGGGAGATATCCACAGGAGCAATTCTGGATCCTGGTGAGCTTACTCCAGCTTTGCTCTAAGTCCTCCAGTCTCTCTTCTATATCTCTCTTCTATATCCTTGCCCTCCAACCAGATTTGCTGTACTGCCACCTCATGGACTATTTAAGGTATTGTAATCAACCAATGGTGGTCTTTCAGTTTTCATGAATAAAATTCTTGCCACAGCTTCAGATTCTGAAGTTCTGCATATAATTACATCAATTATATCTATCTATCAAGATACAGAGATCAATTATAAAGAGCCAGCATGGTGTAGTACTAGTTGTTAAGTGTTGTAGACTCTAATGTGGATAACTGTGTTTGATTCCCCCCTCTTCTCCACATGAAGCCTGCTGGGTAGGGTTGCCACATGAAGCCTGCTGGTAGGGGAAACCAGGCTCCAGTCTGGGATCTTTTGGCGCATGGGTGGAGCGGGGGGTGACAGTCTAGTTTTTGGGCAAAACTCTATGGGTTTTGCCTTCAAAACCATAGTGTGTGTCCAAAAACTAGACTGTTACCCCCCCCCCTAGGGTTTCCAGTTCTGGGTTGGAAAATACCTGGAAACGTTGGAGGTGGATCCAGGAGAGGGTGGGGTTTGGGGAGGGGAGGATCCTCAGCATGGTACAATGCCATAGAGTCCACCAGGGGAGTTGATTTCTGTTAGCTGGAGATCAGTTGTAAAAGCAGGAGATCCCCAGACCCCACCTGGAGGCTGGCAAACCTGCACCCCCCAACATTCCTACAGGCAACAAGAAAACAGGAGAGAATAATGTAAGCTGCTTTGGTCCCCACTGTGGAGAAAGACTGTAATTCTCCTAGGTAGAGGCTGTGGGGGGTGGAGATGGAAAGCTGAAGACAGATAAAGGCAGATAAAGGTAGGTTGACTGTTGGGTGGGAAGGAAATATGGTTGCCAACTCCTGGTTGGAAAATTCCTGGACATTCGAGGGGTAGAGCCTAGGGACGGTGGTGTTTGAGGAGAGGAGGAACTTCAGACCAGTATAATGCCATAGACTCCATTCTCCAAACCAGCCATTTCCTCCACAAGAACTACCATTGCCAGCCTCCAGGTGAGGGCTGGATATCAC
The DNA here is from genome assembly GCF_001447785.1 of Gekko japonicus. Lineage (NCBI taxonomy): Eukaryota > Metazoa > Chordata > Lepidosauria > Squamata > Gekkonidae > Gekko > Gekko japonicus. Next base: position 724,927 of record NW_015165848.1, on the reverse strand, counting down.
CCAGAATTACAACTGTTGTCCAGGTGACAGAGATCAGTTCCCCTGGATAAAATGGCTACTTTGTAAGATTGAGTCTATGGCATTATACCCTGCTGAGGCTGCTCACCAGGATCCAGAATCGCTCCTGTGGATATCTCCCCCCCTTAATTATGCACTCAGTTACTTTCCATCAAGCTGAAATACACGCGAAAGTCTTTTCCTCATGCGAACAGTAGCAGAGGTTCCATTAATTATTATTCCACCTTCTCGGAGTTATAGGCCTTTACAGAAGCGAATTGATCATAGGGGGAGACTTTAACTTTATTGCAGATAAAATACTTGATAGATCGCTGGCCTATAAAACGTAAAACCAAATTGTATCCCAAAACAGGACCCGGTACAGGGCTATCCAGACTATTCTCTGAATTCAGGCTAATAGATACTTGGAGGTCCCTACACCCGGAGGACCAAGACTTCTCATACTTTTCGGCACAGCATCAGACCTTCACAAGGATAGATTATATCTTAATATCCGAACAACTGCTGGCAGAACTGGAATCGGCGTCCATAGGCCCCAGGTGCTTGACGGACCACGCATGGCTAGAATATGAATTACAGAAAAACCCAAACACAAAACCAGACAGACAATGGACCATGGATAAAAGCATTTTATTGGACACTTCAATTAAGGACAAGCTGGAGACCGACATCAAGAACTTCTTTCAGAAAAACGCATCACCAGGAATCTCTGCTTCCTCATGCTGGGATGCCATGAAAGCGGTCCTTCGAGGATCTGTCTTACATCACATCTACGAAAAAGAAGAGAAAAAACCAGAAGAGAAACGTTAGATTGGATTGCTCTGCTGGAATCCAGGCATAGAGACACAGGAAGTAGAAAAATCTATGCTAAACTATTGGCAGAAAGAAAGATCCTAGAAGCACTGGAAACATTGCAAATTCAAAAAAACTTACTTTATTTAAAACAACAATACTGGCAAAAATCTCCGAGGAACGTACGCATGCTGGCATGGAGAATAAAAGAAAGAAGAAAGGCAGCTCTGGTGACTATACTGAAAACTTCTAATGGAAAATAATATACCTCTCCTTAAAACAGTAGCAGAAGCCTTTGCTGATTTCTTCGCAAAACTATACTCCTCCCGGGAATTAGTGACGAATGAGATAGCATCCTACCTAGACAGTGTACCTAACCTTAAAAAGCTCTCATCAGCAGATACTAGCTTTATGGATAAACTCATAGACCGGAAAGAACTCATGGAAACTATTAAAGGTTTAAAACTAAGCAAGGCCCCTGGTATGGATGGAATTCCCACAGAGTTTTACAGAACCTTCCAATCAACATTGAAACCCCATCTTCTAAGCATTTGTAACGAGGCTTTGAGTTAAGCATTATAGCTTCATCCTGGTATGACTTTTCAATCTGCGTGATCCCTAAAGACAAGAAGGACCCATCGGACTCCGACTCATACCGCCCAATTGCCTTGTTAAATAATGACGTGAAGATATTCACCTCGATATTGGCCAACAGGCTCAAAAAATTGGTGCCAGAATACACAAAAATGGAAGGAAAAAAATGTTCCGACAATAACATGCTGGCAGAATAAAATCTGGGAATGCTTTATTTATGGGCGCACCTCTTATAACTCTTCTGCCGTGCAATCAGAGAAATACCAAAAGTGGTTTCAGGCAGTATGGTTTCCTATTATTAGTTATTTAGAAAATAGTGAAACAGTTCCAAAAAACCCGCTGTACAAGAAGTTGTTGTTCTTTTAACTGTTTGGTACTTAGTCTATACAAATGTTTGACTTTACTGTGATACTGTGGGAGTTATGTAAGAAAAGATGTTTAATTGAGCCAGTAATTGCTCTTTGTGTCCAATTCTGTTGTGTTTACACTGTCAAAAATTAATAAAAACAATTTAAAAAAAAAACCTGGATCAGACTGGTTTTATTCCAAATAGGCAAATAACAGATAACGTGTAAGACGAATGCTCAACATCATATCCTATGCAAAACCCTTCTGAATCTGTAATCCTGGCTTTAGATTTTGAAAAAGCCTTTGATTCTTTAGAAATACCCATCTCCTCATGCTTCTAGAAAAAATGGGATTTGGCCAGAACTTTCTTAGCACCTTGAAAACATTATATGCCCATCCCAAATCCAGAATATGAGTGAATGGCTACAACTCAAACTTGTTCTCCCCATCCAGAGGAACCAGGCAAGGTTGCCCCCTCTCACCACTGCTCTTCACGCTTGCAGTGGTGGCGAACAAACTGCATCACAACCAGGATTTTGCTGGTATCTGCATCAATGGGCAGGAACATAAATTAACAATGTATGCCGATGATATCACCCTATATGCCTCTGATCCTGAACAGTCTATACCTGCTATTCAAGATACTCTTTCTAGATTTGGAGCATTATCTGGCCTATGCCTGAACACCACAAAATCTGAAATATTTCCTTTTGTTCTCTCTCACAAAACTCGGTCAAAATTGCTTAAATCAATGCCATTCCGATGGGTGGAAACTACATGGAGACACCTAGGAGTCCAAATCCCTCTTGATCTGCACAATTTGTTAGCATGCAATTATCATAAAGCTTTTGTTGAGTCTCAAGAGAAGATGAAAAACTGGAAAGCACTCAAGCTCTCTCTAGCGGATCGCGTACAATTGATTAAAACTTTTGTTTTTCCATGCTTCCTATTCCTCTTCAGAACGCTGCCGATAATTCATACCAGAGAAAGATCTGAATACTTGGCAGAAAGAGGCTCAACGCTTTGTATGGAATTACATGAAATCTCTTATAGACAGCCATTCTCTCTCCAAGCCGTTGACAATGGGAGGTCTCAACATGGCTCGACTCCAAACTTATTACCATGCGGCTCTTCTTTCCAATATTCCTAAAACGTCGCAACTACAACCAGAAGCACAATGGGTGCACATTGAGCAGTCGTATGTCTCCCCATTTAAACTTCAAGACATTTTCTGGATTCCAGCATCACATCGACCCTCCAACATCCTCGACAATCCCTTTTTATACACAACACTGAAAATTTGGGATCGCAGACAGAAGTGTATAGCTCCTCCAATATCTCCGCTATCCACATTTACTTCTCAGCAGTGGTTCTTACCAGGAATGGAACCAAATTAATTCAAGGCATGGACAGACACAGGCATCACTAGTCTTCAACATTTAATGAAAAATGGAAAGGTTCATAGCAAATCTTACTTTGAAGACCGGATTGGCCACAATGTCTCTTGGCTTCAATACTATCAGGTCAAGAGCCTCACGGAAGCCTTAGCGGAGAAAGGCATATTCAAAAGACTGAAGATGACTTTCGAGGTGACTCTGGAGAGCTTCCCGGACTTGACCAAAGGAACCCTCTCTAAGGTATATAAGCTCCTGATAGAACATGACAGTGCCTATACCACCACTTACCAGAAAGCCTGGGAACGAGACCTTCAAAAATCACGGACTGAGCAATGGTCATTTTGTTGGAACTCTTCAAAGAAAGTCTTTAAGATCTTTAACATCCACCTGCAAACATACAAACTGATTACCCGCTGGTATTACACGCCTGATCGTCTATACCATCTTAACCCCAATTATAGCCAATTCTGCTGGAAACAATGCGGACTTAAAGGAAGCTATTTCCACTGCTGGTGGGAGTGCCCACACACCAATGATTTTTGGGAAAGTGTCATAGCGGAAATAAACAAGATCACCTCTCAAATAATTCCTATGAAACCGGAAGTTATCTTACTTCAAATACAAGAAACACCTGACTCACAATACAGCTATAACGAACTTACCTTGATTTTGCCGGCAGCAGTCCGTCTAGCCATAGCTACCATCTGGAAATCTGCTTCTTCTCCAATGCTGACCATATGGAGAAAGAAAGTATGGGATCAGTTTATTATGTGCAAAATTTCTGACTCACTTCAAAGACAACGTTCCGGCACCACCATGACATATTCTAATTTTGTATGCACGTGGTTTCCATGGCTGCAGTACATGACAGACGCAGAACTTCTTCCCTCTAACACCGCTTACTCTTCTTGACTTTTCTTTTAGCTCTCTATGGTGCACACCGAGATACACATAATATTCTTCTATACCGACATCTAGCTCTAATCTAGTCCATACATTCCCCTTATTAACAGAGGTAGCACAATTATCAGCACCTCTTGCCTCTTTATTGGTTGATAAATGTTCTAAAATGGTAGCATAGTTTAACTGTTAAATAACAGGTTCTGATGCAATTTGATCCTTATCTCTTGTTGTTGCTTATTTCATGCTTTAAATGTTTATTGCTGTAAATGATTATTTAAAAATGAATAAAAAAATTTTTTTTAAAAAAAGATACAGCAAAACACAGTACAATATAATGTATTAACTTCCTGCAAGTCCAGTCTTGGTTGTTGATCTTCTGGGGCTCTGAGAACAATGGGGATGCTATATTATTGGGGGGAAATTGGTTGCAGGTGTTATGTTTATTTACATTATTTATAGTCTGTATTTCTCACTCGGACTCAAGGTGAACTACACAGAGTGAATCAATACAATTAACAGAATGGGGCTTTCAATAAACAATGTGATAAGAGTTGGACTGTAGAAATCTGGAAAGCATAAGTATATGAACATGACACAGTAAACAATGCAAAAATCCCATGGTAGGATCCTACTTACAGCAAGCTGTACACAGTAGTACAGACCACAGTCCCTAATAATTTATCCAAGTAACTTTCTGAGCCATTTTGTGCAGTGCAGCCCTGTAAAGTATGTAGAAATGTCCCATTGAATAACTCAGTTATGCACAGTTTTCAGAAAGCCAGGAGAATGGGAGCCTTCCTGACCTCCTTTGGCAGGACATTCTGTAAAGTGGGGGCCACAACTGAGAGAGCACATTTATTTATTCATTCATTTAGACGTTTAGGCTGCCCTCCTTTGAAAGACAGGGCTCAGGCTGGCATACAACATGTTAACGCTCCAATACAGTTTAAGAACCACAGCTAAAAATTTCTAGAAGTAAAATATAAAAATACCTAAAAAAAACAATTAACACAGTCCAATCCATCTGACGGCAAAAGTTTACAGAACATGCCACAGCCTCATAGTGGAGGGAGGC
>NW_015165848.1:715107-719772 GCF_001447785.1 Gekko japonicus | reverse complement strand
GGGGGGGGAGAGTGCCAGACTATGTTACAGCCGTCGCTGTCCTCAACCAAACGCCTGGCAGAACATCTCTGCCTTACATGCCCTGCAGAAAGGTAGCAAATCCCACAGAGCGCGGTTGTCCTCAGGCAGACAGTTCCACCAGGTTCCACCACCAGAAAAAGACCTGGCCCTGGTTGAGGACAGCCAGATCTCTCTTAGGCAGAGGACCACCAGAAGGTTCTTATCTCCTGAGTGTAAAGCTCTTCTGGGGGTATACTGGAAGAGCCGATCCCAAAGTACTGTTAAGAGCCTTAAAGGTCAGTACCAAAACCTAGAACCCAATCCAGTGCTTCACTGGAAGCCAGTACAGCTCGTGCAGCACAGGTTGAATGTATGTCGTGCAAGGGGTCCCGATAAGAACCCCCACAGCAACATTCTGGATCAATTGGTGCTTCCAGGTCAGTCTCAAGTGTAGGCCCACGTAGAGTGAGTTACAGTAGTCTATTTTGGAGGTGACTGTTGCATGGATTACTGTGGCTAGGTCGGAGTGAGACAGGTAGGGAGCTAGTTGCCTGACTGGGAAAATGCCAGCCCGGCCATCCTTGTGACCTGGGCCTCCATTGACAGGGAGGTATCCAGGGTCACACCCAGGCTTTTGACCATTGGTGCCAGTGTTAAGGGCACACCATCAAGGGTCAGGAGTCGGCATCCAATTCTGTGTTCTTCCCACCTAGCCACAGAACCTCTATTTTACCAGGATCCAGCCTCAGCTGAGTCTGCCTTAACCATCACGCTATGGCCAACAAACCCTCTGCCACATTTGCAGGAGCGGTATCCAGTCGGCTACCCATCAACAGATATAGCTGGGTGTCATCAGTGTACTGGTGACAGCCCAGCCCTAAACTCTGCACCAGTTCGGCGAGGGGGCACATGTAGATGTTAAATAACATCGGGGAGAGGATTGCTTCCAGGGGGACCCTGCATGCCAGCAGGTGCCTGGTAGACAATCTCTCTCCCAATGCATGTTTAGGCAGTTGTCGATTTTGCCCATTTGCAAGTTGGCATGGCATCTGCAGAAGGCCATGGTCTGATGAGTGAAGCTGTTGTGGCAGGGCATAACGGGAGAGATAGTCTTGCAGATTTGAGGATCCAAGGCCATGAAGGGCTTTGTATGCAATAGCCAGTACCTTAAATTGAGCCTGGTAACTAATGGGTAGCCAATGGAGTAATTGCAGAACAGGAACACTGTGGCCTGAAACTAATTTTCTGGCCTGCATGTGACTGGCAGTGATAGGGTTGTCAGCTCCAGGTTGGGATATACCTGGAGATTTGGGGGCAGAGCCTGAAGAGGAACGGGTTTGAGGAGGGGAGGGACTTCAATGGGGTATAAAGCCATAGAGTCCACATTCCATGGTGGCCATTTTCTCTAGTTGAACTGATCTCTGTTGCCTAGAGATCGATTGTAATAGCAGGAAATCTCCAGCCCTCATCTGGAAGCTGGCAACCCTAGGTAGAGAAGGGCTGGTCTCAGTCACCAGAGGGAGACCAAGGCCAACAAAATGGAGTGTTGAAGACAACCTAGGCCAATAGCAACAGGGCCTTTCTGTACCACAACAGAAGTTCCACAACATATATGCCATTCCATGCCAACACAAAGATCTCGATTTCTAGTCTAAATTGCCTACAGATTCGCTTTAGGGTTCTGAGCAAAATAAAAACCAGCAGGGGAGAGGGGAGGAAGGAATATATTAGTGACACTTGAAAACCAAATATTTACCAGGAGGTTGAGTACGCCAGCTGGGAGTCTGCCTTCCCCCCCTCCATCTATCCATAGTCACATCCAGCACATGTGCAAGTTGGCATGGCATCTGCAGAAGGCCGTGGTCTGATGAGTGAAGCTGTTGTGGCAGAGCATAAGGGGAGAGATAGTCTTGCAGATATGAGGATCCACGGCCATGAAGGGCTTTGTATGCAATAGCCAGTACCTTAAATTGAGCCTGGTAACTAATGGGTAGCCAATGGAGTAATTGCAGCACAGGAACACTGTGGCCTGAAATTCTGGCCTGCATGTGACTGGCAGTGATAGGGTTGTCAGCTCCAGGATGGGATATACCTGGAGATTTGGGGGCAGAGCCTGAAGACGAACGGGTTTGAGGAGGGGAGGGACTTCAATGGGGTATAAAGCCATAGAGCCCACATTCCATGGTGGCTATTTTCTCTAGTTGAACTGATCTCTGTTGCCTAGAGATCGATTGTAATAGCAGGAAATCTCCAGCCCTCATCTGGAAGCTGGCAACCCTAGGTAGAGAAGGGCTGGTCTCAGTCACCAGAGGGAGACCAAGGCCAACAAAATGGAGTGTTGAAGACAACCTAGGCCAATAGCAACAGGGCCTTTCTGTACCACAACAGAAGTTCCACAACTTCCATGCCATTCCATGCCAACACAAAGACCTCGATTTCTAGTCTAAATTGCCTACAGATTCGCTTTAGGATTCTGAGCAAAATAAAAGCCAGCAGGGAAGAGGGGAGGGAGGAATATATTAGGGACACTTGAAAACCAAATATTTACCAGGAGGTTGAGGTAGGCCGGCTGGGCGTCTGCCTCTCCCCCCTCCCTCATCTATCCATAGTCACATCCAGCACATGACTAGCTCTGGGAGCAAATTAATTCAGACTGAAATGGACTAGGCTTTCTGTGAAGCTGCCATTCTTTCACCAACATGAAGAAGAAGAAGAGATTGGATTTATACCCTGCCCTTCACTTGGAGTCTCAGAGCGGCTTACAAACTCCTTTCCCTTCCCCTCCCCACAACAGACACCCTGTGAGGTGGGTGGGGCTGACAGAACTCTGACACAAACTGCTCTTTCAGGAACAGCTGTGCCAGAGCTTGTGACTGACCCAAGATCACATCAGCAGGTGCAAGTGGAGGAGTGGGGAATCAAACCCGGTTCTCCCAGATTAGAGTCTGCGCACTTAACCACTACACCAAACATACCATTCTCCAACCAAATGGTTGGCTAAAAATTTAAACTCTACCCACAGGCAGAGTTTCTGCCTTCTGGAAAAACACACAACTAGGGAAAAACTACAGTGTTGAAAATGGGCATGATAAGTGACTAGTCACAATACAAACAACAAGCACAGATTGTAAAGTTTTTCTTGCTCCAAAACATGCCGAGTGCCCCCACCCCAGTCTTTTCCCACATCAAGTGTGTTGGAGTTCATATACAAAGCAGCAATATTTTTAACATCAATAATTTTGCAAACCAAAGCCAAGGTGTATAGCAAATTACTGTTATCTTAAGGTTATCCCAAGAGTTATTTTTCTAACAAGATATACAACTATATCAGAAGCAGTAGCTGATTCTTTCATTCAAAATATCATGGGTAGGTGCTACGAAAATTTATGATCCCCTCTGCTTTTCCCAATGTCTTTGTCTTGTGTGATTTCAGAAGATACCACCAAGGAAATAAACATAGCCTTTTTCATTGCAGGTATTATGATATATGATTTGAGGAGGGACTTCCTATTCTTGATTTTAATTTTATTTAAATGACTAGATGCAATAAAGTTCCAGATTTGCTGATTGTAAACTAGATTTGAATTTTGCCTTCATCCTAAAAATTCTGAACGGCATAAATTAGATTACTTTCTTTTATCCTTACAACAACAGGCCTGTGAGGTAGTTATGACTTCCCCAAAACCATCACAGTGGCCTTCGCAGTCTCCCACATTAAAGGCTACATCTAGCTATTATTCTGTATCCTGTTGACAACATTAATATTACATAGCAGTTGAGAAAATTTATTAATTTCATTCTTTGTTTCAGTTGTCAAAGATAATTTCTCCTGTTCTGTACTGGATTCATTTCTTGACTATCTGGAACTAAGCAGAGAGGAGAGGAGTCCAGGTGTCACAGAGTCTGAATCACAGTGTCATTATATCTTCCTCTCAGCTGTCACCCAGCAAAGGAAATTATAATAATCACATGGTCTCTTCTCCAATTTTCTGTTCATCTTGTCGATGTTTTAGTGCACCTTGCCACTTTACAGAGGGCAAAAAAGAAGAGCTGGAGTTTAAATACAATGTTTTCAAGTTGAATACGCAGAAGAAAGGTTAGAAAAGAATTGTTTGGTGTTATAGCTCCCATTTTTGTAGTGTGTGTTTTTGTGCATTTTTGCACGTGAAGAATGTTGATGACATTAATAAAGCTGTACATCACAGTTTGACAGCTTTTGTTCAGACCAGAGAATAATATCAATTCATAACACCCAATGGCTTAACTGAATGCCTCTAGAAATCGATTTACTTAAAAACACAAGTGTGGGCTAATTTCAGGGGTCGTTTCGTAGAAAAAGAGCTAGGGGAACTCATTAGCATAACTCATTAGCATATGCCACACCCCCTGACATCACCGGAAGTGTGTCATAAGGCCACACACCCCGCCCCCAACGGTCCCGGCTGCCACCGCCGGCCTTGCAGCTCCACTGCCGAGCCCCATGAGGGGCCCAGCGGTGGACCTGCAAGGCCAGCGGGAGTGCAAGGAAGCCCCACGAAGGCCCTCCCTGGCCCCAGGCAGGCAGGGGTGGGGAGAGGCAGGGAGGAAGCAACTTACCCTCCCTCTTCTCCTGCCTCCTCCTGGCTGAATGAGGGCTAGAAGCAGGGCGGCCGGAAGCAGGGGGCG
>NW_015165848.1:711028-714420 GCF_001447785.1 Gekko japonicus | reverse complement strand
GGGCTCGGCAGTGGAGCTGCAAGGCCGGCGGTGGCGGCCGGGACCGTTGGGGGCGGGGTGTGTGGCCTTATGACACACTTCTGGTGATGTCAGGGGGTGTGGCCTTATGACACACTTCCGGTGATGTCAGGGGGTGTGGCATATGCTAATCAGTTATGCTAATGAGTTCCCCTAGCTCTTTTTCTACAAAACGACCCCTGTAGGTAAGTCATGAAAGTTGATTGGTAGCAAGTCACCCAGTGGCTGCAGCTGGGTCTGGCCTCAAAGGCAAAGGATCCCTGGAAAAAGCCATCCCTGCCACCTGCCATTCACTGACATAAACCAAGCTTGTTGTGATTGCCTAGCAACAGCCACTGAGGGAATTAGGTTCTTAAAGCTACATGTGCTCTTTTATCATTCTGGGGTCTTTTTAACCAGTAATTTTAAAAAAATCAGATTTTTCTGTGAATGTGGGTGTTTTCCAGTCTCAGTCTTATTTCAACTGTAAGTATACTGGGCTGAAAGCAGTACCAATATTAGTAGTATCAGAGTATTCAGGACTTAAACCAACCAGGTTTCATGTTTGAAACAGAGTAAACATCTGTAGTTGTGTGTGCTCAGGCTCCAGAAGCTTTTCTGGTGTAATAGATTTGCAGGCAATGTGAGAATTATAGAATTAGAAGGGGCCATACAGACCATCTAGTCCAACCCCCTGCTCAATGCAGGATCAGTCTGAAGCATCCCTGGCAAGTGTTTGTCCAGCTGCTGCTTGAAGATTGCCAATGAGGGGAAGCTTACCACCTCCCAGGCAGCCAGTTCCACTGCTGAACTCTTACTGTAAAATTTTTGTTGTCCTAATATCCAGTCACAATCTTTCCACCTGTAATTTAAACCCATTATTGCGAGTCCTATCATCTGCTGACAAAAGGAACAGTTCCCTGCCCTCCTCAAAGTGACAGCCTTTCACGTACTTAAAGGGAGCTATCCTGTCCACCCTCCTCTTCTCCAGACTGAACCTTTCCTTGTAGGGCTTGGTCTCCAGGCCCTGATCATTTTCATTGGTCTCTTCTGCACCCACTCTATTCTGTCCACATCCTTTTTAAAGTGAGGCCTACAGTACTGTACACAGGACTCTAGGAGTTCTTTGAGCACTTTCAGGTGCACACCATCTGGCCCTGGGGGGTTGTACTTCTCCGGTGCAGCCAGGTGCCTCTTTTTTTTTTTTTTTTTAATATATTTTTTATCCAATTATAAACCCTTTTCCATCTATTAGTTTGTACCGTGTTATTCCTCCCCTGTAATTTTTAACTCGGATCATCCATTTGTGCAAGTTCCAATAATTTCAAGGTTAGGTCTATTTTAGAGGGCAATTTTTCTAATTTCCAGTGTTTTGCCATCAAGATTCTAGCAGCCGTTATTATATATGTTATTAAATATACATCTTTAGAATTATATCCATCTGGTACTACATTTAGTACATTTAGGAGCTGCGGTGGCTCAAGTGGTTAAGACGCTGAACTGCAGGCTGTGGAAGGTCAGTAGTTCAGCAGTTCGAGACCCGGGTGCCGCAAGACGGAGTGTGCTCCCGTCTCTAGTTCCAGCTCCTGCCAACCTAGCAGTTCGAAAGCAAGAAATTGCAAGTAGATAAATAGGTACCACTTCAGTGGGAAGGTAACAGCGTTCTGTGCACCTTGGTGTTTAGTCATGCCGGCCACATGACCACGGAAACGTCTTCGGACAGCGCTGGCTCTTCGGCTTTGAAACGGAGATGAGCACCGCAACCCTAGAGTAGGATTCGACTGGCTTTCGAGCAAGGGAACCTTTACCTTTTTACTACATTTAACAGGTATATTTCTGGTCTTAAGTCAAGATTCAGTTCTAAGACTTCTTGTATAACTTTGCGTACCATTTTCCAATACATTTGAACTTTCTTACATTTCCACCACATGTGGTAAAAGGTCCCCACATTCGCTTTGCATTTCCAGCATCAGCCAGGTGCCTCTTAACAACCTCTCTGTCCATGTCAGCCAGCAGCCCAGGCACTGTGCTTTGCCTACTACTATCACTAGATGAGCCTGTTCTCTTTTTCAGGGGGGAAATTGAGACAAAATAGCCATTGAGCTTTTCTGCTTTCTCTTTGTCCTCTATCAGAGCTTCTTCATTTTCACTCAACAGTGGCCCTATCACCTCTTCTACCTTGTGTTTGCTCGCCACATACGGTAGCTGAAAAAGCTTTCCTTGTTGTACCAAGCCTCCCTGGCAAACCTCAGCTCACTCTAAGTTTTGACCTCACTGATGCAACCTAACCCTTAGATTGCCTAACAACCCTTGGATTCTCTTCTTTAGAAGATGTCCTTCCCTCCATTTCTTGACCATTTCTTTTTTGTTCCTTAGCTCATCACAGAGTTCTCCATTCATCCACATTGGATCTTTGGATCCCCTCCCATGTTTCCGTCTTGTTGGAAGAGTGAGGGCTTGAGAATTCTGGAGTAGACAGTCCTGGCATAAATAATAGGAACTTGTCTTCTACTGTTCCTTTCTGGTGAACTCTGGACTGCAGGACCCTACTTTGAAGAACTCTAATATATTGCAGGTGTGTGGCTTTTATGGTCTAGGCCTGGCCTTTCTCACAGAGGAAAAAAATAGACAGTTGAAGGGGACCTGCCAGTCTGAACACCTTGATGGTTTCACCTGTGAGTACCTAATAAACCCTGTACACATGACACATTCATGGACAGACCAAAACACATGCTGGAGGAGTGGGAGTGAATGTACTGGCCTCTGCATATAACCAATGGCTTCACTCCTTCAATTACACATGTTCGCTATATTTGGCCCCAACACATGTACAGGCATATTGCCTCTGTTAACTGGCAACATGTGTACATGGTCTATAGGTGCCGTGCAGACGTATAAATGTGTGTAGGAGGCAGCACGGCCAGCCCACTCAATCATGAGTATACGTAGGGCTAGTGCACTTGCTCCTGTTACCCATCTATGTTCATCACCTCTGCCCATGAGTACGTCCTGTTTACAGAGCTATTACTCCTCCCCACATCTTATGTGCTTTACTTTTCTGAAGCCTTACAGAGAATATTACGTAAATATTTTTAGTATTTGCTGTTGGTTTTCCGATTTCTGTCCATTGGCAAAAAGCTATTTACTACATTAGAAGAAGAAGATGAAGAAGAAGAAGATGAAGATGATGAAGAAGAAGATGATGATGAAGAAGAAGATGAAGAAGATGAAGATGATGAAGAAGATGAAGATGATGAAGATGAAGAAGAAGATGATGAAGATGAAGAAGAAGAAGAAGAAGATGATGATGATGATGATGATGATGATGATGATGATGATGATGATGATGATGATGATGATGATGATGATATTGGATTTATACCCTGCCCTTCACT
>NW_015165848.1:704106-710444 GCF_001447785.1 Gekko japonicus | reverse complement strand
ACAGGTAATGCATACTCTAGACAGTGGGACAGATTATATTCTTATTCCCTTTATAAAAGCAATTTCCCAAGCCATTCTGTTATATCATATTCCTGTTCCCTACATTAGAATAACCTCCTGAACAATTCTGTTTTACATTGTTGCAGAATGACAGATGTATGGGAACTGTGAAGAAATGCATTTTTTTTCTGGGAGGTTTGAACTGAGCAAAATAACCCCACTTTGCATTTTAACAGTTCTCTGACAGGCAGGCAGAGGAGGAAGTCAGTCAGTGGCCTTCCAAGGTCACCTCAGCTACTTCTTAACAAATGCTAATATGTCTAGAAAATGGAGGTCTCTTTTTTGCCTTTTGGTGCTGTGTCCATGAGAGCACGAAACACTGGGCAGGCGGCCATTGGCCATGTGCTCTCCGACAGAGCTGGAGGGATCTTCGAGGTAATGACAACTCTGTAGAGATCTAGAACTCCTAAACTAAAGAGCCTGTCCTATTTTTAAACATCTGATAGAGTATGTATAGACGGAGGGACAGAGGATTTGCATTTTACCAATTTTTCTGCAAACCAATTTTTTCAGGTTTGTAGAAAAATCTGTTTTGTCTGTCAGCTGTTCTAAACTCTGGATTTAAGTATCCACAGATTTGGCCACACTGAAATTTAGATATATTGAATATCATATGAAAATGAGGCACTATTTCATTTCTTTCCTTTTCTCTCTTGACTTCTGTGTGCAAAAAGAACAAGTCATCCTATATAATCTGCCTTGTGATGGTGAACCATAAGACGTGTGAATGCTTTTATTGCTAATGATGGTTTATTCAGCTAGGGAACCATCTGAAGAATTTGGACTAAGACTGTCAGTATTTTACATGATGCAATAATGGAGGTTTGAGGTCTCCACTATCATTTTTGGCCACAGGCACAGCGATGAGATTAGAAAACCTTGGAGACAGAAACAATCGAAAACCTTTTGGTGCCTGAGGAAAAAACGCATGCCAATAAAAATATAATTAAATAATTATCAGCTAAATAATTGACTGCCTATGAATGGTACACCAAAGACTGCTGTCTTTGGTGAACAGTCTCACCATAAAGGATGACAGGCTGCCTTGTCTGAGAGGGACCACACAGAGAGAAACAAACTACTAAAGCTGTCTACGGATATGAGTGGATTACCCAAGTGAGTTGAGTAATTACATGAATGTGGGTGCCCCCCCATCTATAGAGCAGGCATAGGTGGGAGAGTGAGGGAGATGGGGATGGGGGAAATGATGTCATGATGTCACTTCTGGTGCAAACCCAGAAGTGAAGTTACCACATCAGCATGATGCACTAGGATCCTCCCAAACGCTATGGGATCCTACAACACCATGCCAACATGATGACATCACTTCCAGGTTTGTACCAGAAGTGACATGACAACCCCCTCATTCTCCACCCCCCTTTGGCTTTGTGAGACTAAGAGCAGAGGTGGCAATCCCATTATCCAAACCTAACATCAGGGAGTGCCATATTTTAAACTGGGGTTGCTCACTGGTTGAATTATTTTTAGCTGATTAATATACAGTTTAAAAATTAAATGGTTAAGCAGATAGCAGATAATAATGGATAGCTTTTCGGTTATTTAATAATGTATGACAATTTATCATGTAACAAGTACAAGCTATTGCTCATTGTAATAAGGAAATATTATCTTTAATATTTTCTTATCATTTCTCTTTACATTAATGTTTAGAACCAAAATAATCCCGAAGAATATACAAGTGTGTCTTAATGCTCAACTTCAACAGTTAAAATTGGTCTGTATCAATAGGTTTTAGTTGATTAATCTAAAGACATAATATTATAAAAGGATCCTGTAGATCAGACCAAAGGGCCATCTAATCCAGCATGCTGCTTTTGCCACTGATCATATGAGGTCCAGAATGAGAAAGCCATAAGTGGATGCAGAAATAGATTTATTCAATGCAGACAAATAAGGTAAAGAATCTGAAGGAGTTTTGGGCAGTAGACAGCCCTTCTTTGAGGGAACTGTGTGTCTTAAAGGTTTTGAATAAACAGGAGAACTTTTTTTTGAATGTGTATTCTCAGGCTAGCCCAATTTAATAAGATCTCAGAAGCTAAGCAGGATCAGCCCTGGCTAGTATTTGGATAGGAGATGACCCAGGAAGTTCAGGGTTGCTATGCAGAGGCAGCCAATGGCAAACAACCTCTGAATTTGCCTTGAAAACCCTATGGGATCGCTGTCACTTGGCTGAGACTGAACAGGGGAAAAATTGAGAAAGTATAAACTTAGAATAAGCAAGAAAATGAAAAAAGATCACCCATAGATTTATATAAAACATGAAGATACTGGCCTTTTGTTTTTGATCTATTTTGTCCATTTCATTTCATGCTGAGGTGACATTTTCATTTAGTTATGACTCCCTCTATCCCCCCCCCCAAAAAAAGGAAATGCAAAAAAGCACTTTCAGAATCATGTGTGAAACAGAAAACACCTTACTAGCATGTTGAAATGTCACTAAAAAAATTTTTGCTGTAATAAATTAAAATACTTCTCCAATTTTAAATTGAGTGCATCAACATCGTTCATGAGTGGCTCATTCCAGACAGAGCTTAACTTTTATGGGAGATATGAAGCAGGTAACACCTTAGTAAAAACAATGTGACATTATGCTGTGCATCATCCTGCCCTTTCACATAATTGACTTGGCCACAAATTTGGGGCAATGCACAGTAGTGATCATGTCACATGCTGGTGTTTACCTAGACACTTCAAGGAAGACAGACGAAGACGGGGACTCTCACAAAACTTTTAAACTGTGCTGTATTCTGTGCAAAGTAACTAAGCTTACATAGTTATAATGGCAGTACAATATCCACAAGTACTAAGGATCTCTGGCACCACGTGAACCAACAAGTATGTTTTGCACTGGTTGCAGTGCAGTTTAAACCAGGCACTGAGCCCCATGCACATAGGAAGTTATTTGCCTCTTCAGAATCATGTTTAAATTGAGCTTTAAACATGACACCAGGGAGGGAAAACAGGCACAGGTAGCCATTTTGCAGGGATAACAGCCCAGTTTAAACAAGATGCTGAGAGTGCAGAGTCATACTTGTGTTTTTGCCTCCACAGCATCCTGTTTAAATCAGGCATCACAGGGTTGTTGTGAGAATAAAATGGGAGTACTCTACCCTGAGTTCCCAGCTGGAAGTTGTAGACAAAAATGTGCAATGGAGACGCAGACAATGGAAGTAGTTACAGTAATATTCTGTGAGTTCCTATTGGTTGGAATTGGTTCTGATGACAAACCCAGTTTCTTTTTCCGGGTGTCTGCAAAACCTGTTGTCAAAGCCTGACACAAAAAAGAGAACTAATTAACAAACCTAACATTTGCTCCAGCGCTTACAGACATACACAAGATAGATTCAGGTGGGTAGCTGTTTTGGTCTGAAGCAGTAGAACAAAGTTCAAGTCCAGTGGCACCTTTAAGACCAACAAAGTTTTATTCAAGGTAGGAGCTTTCGTGTACACGCACACTTCGAGACCAGAGTGCTGCATGACGGAGTGAGCTCCCGTCTCTAGTTCCAGCTCCTGCCAACCTAGCAGTTCAAAAGCAAGAAACTGCAAGTAGATAAATAGGTACCACTTTGGTGGGAAGGTAACAGCGTTCCGTGCGCCTTGGTGTTGA
The DNA here is from genome assembly GCF_001447785.1 of Gekko japonicus. Classification (NCBI taxonomy): domain Eukaryota; kingdom Metazoa; phylum Chordata; class Lepidosauria; order Squamata; family Gekkonidae; genus Gekko; species Gekko japonicus. The sequence goes on along the minus strand of NW_015165848.1, from coordinate 706,756 downwards.
GTCATGCCAGCCACATGACCACGTAAACGTCTCTGGACAGTGCTGGCTCTTCGGCTTTGAAACGGAGATGAGCACCACAACCCTAGAGTCGGACTCGACTGGCTTTCGAGCAAGGGAACCTTTACCTTTACATATAGGTAGAAGGTGAACAGCAAACTAGCATAAGCATAATAAACGGTGTTTAACAGATGCAAGGACCAAACTGGAACAACAATATGGTCACCATTTGTTTGGGTTTAATGCCAGGGGAAAGCATAGTAAAGGAAATAAATATATAAAAATCGAAGATAGACAGATCTAGCTTTCTTAATTATGGAATACTGGGAGTAATTAACTGCTGTTCTGCTCCATTCGTCTCCTCTCAAGGGTGGAGATCATTTTTAGCATCCTTTTCTTTGAGGTGGGGTGATTCGCAGATAATGCATTCCTTCCAACCTACCATTCTAAATTACACTATTATTCATTACCTTTTAAAATTACTATTCCAAATAAAATAAAGAGGATGTATAGCCCTTGACAGTTATTCAGCGTTTTCTCTGCACATGGATAAAAATCAGAAAATACCCTCTAGCCTACAGCGGGGGCAGAAAATGAACCACACTCAGCTCTCTGCTACCCTCCTGCCTTTTTAGGAAAGCCTCTGAGTCTGCGCATTGCTTGACCCCTGCATAGAACCCTAGGCGGGTGACCCACCGTTGCGTATGTCACGCGCTTGAGATCTCAGGCGCCTAGCGGGGGGGGAGGTATCTTTGTCCACCAATAGACGAGGAGGTAGCTTTTCCGGTTTCAGCCTGATTGGAGTCGGTAGCTGTCGTTCCATAGCAGTGGGGCGGGTTATCTTGCGGTGAAAGTTTGGAGAGTTGCAGCCCGGTGCCGAGTTCTGTGGAGTCCTTTACAGAAAACAAAAGCAGGAAAGACGAGGATCGGCTGCTGTGCAAAGGGCTGTTGGGAAGTGGGTTCGGTGGACGGATCCACACCGGTCTCGCGTACAGTCTCTGCCTCTTTCTTGTGGCCTGTAGGGAGGAGGGCCCTGACGTGGCAGCTGGGGTCCCCTCCCGACCCAGCAAGAACCCCTCGGTTTTCCTCCAGCTCATCTGTGCCGTCTTAGCATTCATAGGTAACAACCGGCTGGGCGTTTTTACCCGCCCCAGGTTTCCCTCCTCCATGGGCCTCTGTCTTGCTCTGCTCTGCCTTTAACAGCTACTGGATGGGCAGCAGTTCAACGCGTGTCGCATGATGTGTTGACGGGGAATGCTTAAAGTGTAAGGGCGGGAGGGAGGTCGCAGCCGTGCTTTGGAGGCTGTAACTTTGTAGATCTCACGATGGTATAACACTGTCATGGGGAGGAGGCAGGTTTGCCAACTGTGAAATGGGAAATTCCTGGAGATTTGGGGGGTAGAGTTGCCGGCTTTGGAAATGCCGGAGGATTTTGGGGTGGAGTAGGGTTGTCAGCTGTGGGATGGGATTCCTGGAGATTTGGGGGGAGGGACCTCGGCAAGGTATAATGCAATGGAGTCCGCCACCCTCCAAAGGAGCCATTTTCTCCAGGGTAATGGATCTCTGACGTCTGGAGGTGAGCTGTAATTCCACGAGATCTCCAGCCACCACCTGGAGGCTGGCAACTGTAGGGTGGAGGTTGGGGAGGGGGAAGGACCTCCGTGGGGTAGAGTTCCATACAGGCCAACCATCCAAAGCAATCCTTTTCTCCAGGGGGACTGATCTCAGTAGTCTGGAGATCAGCTGTAATTCAGAGAGATCTTCAGGCCCCACCTGGAGGTTGGTAACCCTAGGAAGAAGGCTGGACTCCTGTGCCTTTGCTATTGCAGCCTGCAGCTTTTCTCATTAATAGTTCCCCATGTTAAGACTAGTGCATGTGTTGAATTTCTAGCTGTTGCACAGTCATTGAATTCACAAAGGGCGGAAAGGCAAATTGTGGAGAGTGTGTCCATTCCAGAGTGTGTCGAGGAGAGTCCAGAGTGTCCAGAGTCCATTCCAGAGTGTGTCGAGGAGAGTGTGTCCATTACAGAGGAGGTGTGGAGCATACCGATACACAGAACTGGCTTGTTCCCATCAGTGTGTTCCAACAGTGTGTCTCTCTTGAGTGTACAACCCACAGAACTTCTTCAGTGCCAGGGTAATGCAGGAGGCATGTGTTGTGTCTCTGCAGGTATGTCCCAGAAAAACCAAGCACAGAGTCTTCGGGAAGAACTGACCTGTGCCATCTGCTATGATCTTTTCCGGAACCCGGTCATGTTGGAATGCATGCACCATTTTTGCAAGGAGTGCATCCAGGGCTATTGGGACAGATGCTCACGAGTTGCCACCTGTCCCCAGTGTCGGCAAGAGATTCCCACGCGGTCCTTCCGCCCCCACTACCTTGTTGCTGGAGTTGTGGAAACGGTTCGGAAGGCCTCCTCTGAGGAGCACAGAAGAAGAATGCAGGCAAGTGCCTTTACAGCAGTGACCTTCTTGCTTTTGCATGGCAGTTTGAGGGTGTTGCTCATTTTTATTGATTCCGGCAGTGTGACTTATTAATTTAATTGTGGGTCTTGGTACCCTTTATATGGCTGTTAGGCAATAATGCCCAGATGGGTAAGCTTGAAGTAGAGGCAGTGTGTACATTTGTAGGGGGTTGTAGGAGGCTTGCAGC
>NW_015165848.1:698029-704062 GCF_001447785.1 Gekko japonicus | reverse complement strand
ATGACAGTAGAGTATAACAAAAGACTACAGAAGCATGTGACTAATATTTTTGGACCAATAGATGGATTCTGGAGAAATAGAAAATTCCATTAGGATGCATATGTTTTGACTCATAAAAATGTGTGGAGGGCCCTGAGCTGGGTAGCCCAGGCAAGCCCGATCTCATCAGATCTCAGAAACTAAGCAGGGCTAACCCTGGCAAGTAATTGGAAGGGAGACCTCCAAGGAATACCAGGACAGGCAATCAAGTCACCTCTCTGAAATGTCCAAGCCCCACTAGGGGGTTGCCAGAAGTCAACATGACCTCCAGGCATGCAAGCAAGTGTGCATGTGCGTGCACACACACGAAATATTTTAGAGGCACTGGACTGCTGCTCTAGGCCGTGGCTGATTTCAAATAGTATTTGTCTCCACTGCAGTCTCTGAAGTTTAAAAAAAGTCGCTCTTTATAAAAGATGTTCCTACACGATTTTTTTGTTACCTTCTCTGCCTTCCAGTTCATTTTGTCCATGTATCTATCATTTGGAGTGCAGAGAATACAGTTAAACAAAGGCTAAGGCAGTTTACCATCAAACATTTAGTGTGAACTTGTTAAGCATTCTATGAAAGTGAATTCCTGACTGAGTGGGATTCTCATCTTTATGGGGTCAGATGCTCAGTGGACCACTGGGCAGCATTTGGCAAGTCAAGCTCTTTTGGCCTAAACTATCTCACAGGGATGTCCTGTGCTGCTCTGCGTTTCTTGGACAAACCGGATTTCATCAGATCTTGGAAGCTAAGCAGGGTCAGCCCTAGTTAGTACCACCAAAGAAGTCCAGGGTTCTTACTCAGAGGATGGCAGTGCCAAACCACCTCTGAATGTCTCTTGCCTTGAAAACCCCTGAGGGTCACCATCAGTGTCCCCTCTAAGCTGAGTTAGTGTGAGCTAGCTCACAGTTTTTTAGTCTCCGGCTCACACATTTTTGTCTTAGCTCAAGAAGGATAGCTTCAGAGCAAACTAATTTATACAGTAGCCAAATCGCTTGCTCACAACTTTAATGTCAGTAGCTCACAAAGTAGAATTTTTACTCACAAGATTCCACAGGGAGCATTGGTCACCATGAAGTTGGCTGTGACTTGATAGCAAAAGCTATAGGTTAGCTGAAGAGACAGTAGCTTTCCTAAAGCTATTCAATGAATGTCCTCATTGATGGCCAAATTAGACATGATTGAAAAGGTCCACAACTGGGATCTGCGGTGGTTTTTAGAAGGGTAGAGCAGCCAGAGGAAAGGCAGGTGCAATTTTGATTGAGCTTGTGTTGTTTGGGGAAGGGTGGCATGTGATTGAAGGTTGCATAAGAACAAGAATGCCACTGTCTTGGTGGCGGGTTACCTTCTTTGCTTCATTATAGTGTCATTTGTGAACAAGGGCAGCAATGGGGGTTGCCTGACTCCTGGACCTCAGGGGGAAGCCTGTCAAAATAGTAAAACTCCTACTGACCAGCTGCTTGTAATGGCGTGCTGTCTTTAAGACAGGAGGAACTGACCAGTGGCCTGCTTAGCACAATTCCTGGGACCAGCATATCTGTGGGACTGTCTTTCCCCATACGTGCCCCATAGAACCTTGCACTCAGCAGACCAACATCTCCTGGTAGTCCCCGGCCTGAAATACTTCAGTTTAGCTTCAGCCATGGCCAGGGCCTTTTCGGCCCTGGCCCTGGTCTGGTGGAACATGCTCCCACCTGAGATCAGGGCCCTGCGAGATCTATTACAGTTCCGCAGGGCCTGCAAAATGGAGATGTTCCGCCAGACCTTCATTTGAGGCGGCGGATGTCCTCTTCATTCCGGCCTCCCCTGCTCTCAGTCCTTGTCACTGTGTCTTGTCCAAATTGACCCTGCTAGAAGATTACCAACTGCATGAGCCACTTGAATTCTTTGTCCTGTTGCCATTACGTGTGCATTTAAACTTGTTTTAGATTTTATGTTTCATGCTTTTATGTTTGTTAACCTATGTAGTTACCTGCCTTAGCCTGCTTGTGGGATAGGGCAGGATATAAATAAATAAATATATTAATAAATTCCCTTCAAACAATCTAGCTTTTTCTGTTCAATAATTGCTGTTACTTTTGTCATATTTCTATTTAAATTTCATTTTAAAAATTGTAGCCAGTCAGTGCTATCTCAGGATAAAAACCAAAGAGAAGAATTTCCCAATGTATTGTTCTCATTTACAGACTTCTTACCTGATGTTATTAAAAGTACAATGAGTAAAGTTATTCAGTACTTCACAATAAACAGCTGTTAATTTGAGGAGGTTTTTTTCTGATTAGCATAAGTAATAAACCCGCTGATGATTAAATTATCTTTTTTTAGATAAAGGGTTAATCATCTGAAAACACTTGGCAAATTTGTGATTGCTAGGGGATCTGGTATTTCCTTCATGTGGTATTTGCCACATGGGGGAAACATACTGATCTAAATTGGACTAGACACTCCTCTGCAGCATGGCTGTCAGCCTTTTTTAAAAGAGAGAGAGAGAGAGAGAGCTGGTCTCCTTAGTGACATTGGTTTTGAGCCTGAGAGGATACAAACCCTGATTTGAGGTGCTACCATCTATCCACTCTACCATTTGAGCTGTCAAATGGATACGTGGAGGCTGTTCCAGACAAAATAAACATGATTAAGGCTTACTTTATTATTGTTATCTTCACTCTTAGAAAAACTTCAGAGAGGCATTCCAGTCTTATCATAAGGAGCAGGAAAAACTGATAAGAATGAAGCACGTGGCAGAGGAGAACCTCCACAGCTTGCTGGTAATGTTCTGCTTCCTCGTGAGCTCTGTTTTGAGGTGGCTTGTTTAGATGAGGGGTGCAGAGAGAGGCTTCCCAGAAGCAAAGGCACAGCCAGTGTGTATTTGCTCTCTTGTTTGGTTTTTTTTTTGCTGCTTATGAGAAAAAAAATAGGAGAAGTCAGTCAGAGAGAATTAACACAAATGGAAGAATGCCAAACTCTGGGCCCCGAAAGACATATCTGGTCATCTAGGCTACAGCTGGGAGATCTCACTGTTTGTTGGCTTCCATACTAACGGTCATCTTAAATCATGGGGAAACGATGAAATCGCCAAATAAATAACAGTTGTTTCAAGGGTGACAGAAACTAATCATCTGCCCTGATGACCATCGATCTGCTGAGGCACCCCAGCCGACAGCAGGATTAATACTTCTAATTGCAGCACTTGCAACAGAGGGAGCAGCAGGGGAATTACTGGGGAGCATACAGGCAGAGACAGCTTAATGCCGCTAAGCCACTGGAAAGTACCTCGAGCTTTTTCGTCTGTGCCAGCGGGTTTACAAGTCATATTTCAGTCTTAACATTTTTCTTTTAGAAAACCAGAAAAATCCCTGCTAAATAATTTCAGATGGTAAGCAAATAAAAATTCATGGGGCTACTTCTTTTTTTTTTTTTTAATTCCAGGTGATCAGTCTTGTCCCCATTGAGTAAAGAGAACAAACAAGACATGTTGATTTTCTGTAGCTTCTCAGAATAGACAAAAGGGTGGATACTAAGAGCCCTATAGGGCTTCGGCAGCCTTATCGTGTGGCTAAGGTTCACCCATTCTATGAGGGATCCTGAATATCTCTGTGTAGAATTTCTACCCAGCTTTTTAACCATATATTGTATAGAATAGATGGCACTTTTAACCATATATTGTATAGAATAGATGGCACTTTTAACCATATATTGTATAGAATAGATGGCACTTGTTGTCATTATGAGGAGGTGCTGGATGGAGACTGCTGAACTAAACTGCAGGCCTGGTTGGCTTCAGTTTACAGCCAGTGTTCCCTCTAAGCCGAGTTAGTGTGAGCTAGCTCATAGTTTTTTAGCCATCGGTTCACACATTTTTGTCTTAACTTAGGAAGGATGGCTCCAGAGCAAACTAATTTATGCAGTGGCCAAACCGCTTGCTCACAACTTTAATGCCAGTAGATCACAAAGTAGAATTTTCGCTCACAGGACTCCAGAGTTTAGAGGGAGCATTGTTTACAGCATGTCTCCCCAACTGACATACTTGTTAGCGCTCTTATTGAGGATCATTAGCATTAGTGGCTTTCTCTGTAGGCAACTGGTGTGTTTGCATTCATAATGGTTTGCTCAGTTTTAAGAGTTGGTAGGACTGCTGAGTTAGTTCAAAGCAGTATTTCATGATTTCTTTTTTGAATCACCTATACAACATTCAGAGAAGAGAAACACATCAATAAGAGAGGTATTAAGCTTTTGGCAATATGAGCACTTTGTGGGGCTTAATAAGCTGGCAAGGCAAATCCTAGACAGGAGCCAGATGGTTAAGGACTGCTAAAAGCTGACATCCGGTCTGGGGAGAGCAGCAAGTTTTGGAGAGCTGCCAGCCTGTAACTAAAAACGTTATTCCAGCTTGAATGCCTGGTTTTCTTGTCCTTTTTCTTGTATGGTATTATGATAATTGCTATATTTAAGTATTTCTCACATTTGAAGTGCAGCATTCTCCCAGCAAGCATGCACATGCAAACGTTAATATTTGGTATTCTAAAGTTCTTGCTGAGTATACTGTGCATGGTCACTCTTTGAACACTCAGGCCCATGGGCTGCAGTAGTTCTTTGTGTAGCTATAGACAGGAGTGCCCAGAATTCTGCACTGCACTGGGAGCATCCAGCCATCTATGACCAGAAAAGGCAAACTTTGCAGTGGAATAATTTATGGTAACAGAACACATAGACTTTGTATAATTTTATTCCTATCTATAAATTTTAATATTCCTTGTTTTTAAGAGTTGTGTTACAGCATGCATGCAGTGAAATAAAATATGTGCTGCTTTCCTGGTTTTGTTGGTTCTTTTTAACCCCAAACCCTGCTTTCTGTGTTGGAAATCAGTTGTGTTGGAAGCATCCCCCTGGTCCACTGGGCAGAAGGAAAATAAAAATATTATTCAACTTGATGATAGTTCTATGTTCTCTGAGCATTTGCTATTTGTAAAGAATACAATTTATATAACCATTTTCTATCAGATACCAGAGTATCTTAGGAACTGTCCAAATGGTTTATACTGTTGTGGTGGTAATAAATCTTCCTTTCGTAGAATGGTTTTCAACAGCTGGCACCAATTACAAATGCTTTTCTCTTCCATATTATCAACAATTAGATGTGAACATAAACCCAATTTAAGCATCATGCCATCCTTTAAAAATTTAATAAGCTAAGGGAGAAAAAGGAAATGAAGGGAAGGTCAGACCTCTAAAGAGGAGTATATGAGAGTTACTAGGTACTGCAGATCAGCCATCAGAGAAACCAAAGCTCTGTATGAGTTGGGTCTGGCCAGAGGGGCTCGCTACAAATAGAAAAACTTCTACAGATATGTGAGAAGCAAACACAAGGTAAAAGAGGCAATTGGACCACTTTTGGGAGTAGAAGGAGAAACAGAGAAAAAGCAGACAGGCTTAATGACTTTTTTGCCTCCCAGAAGTACTCGAGCCCATAGGACATAACAGGATACCTGAGTGTTCAGTTGACATTGACAGGGAGCTTGTGGAGGGGCACCTGGCTGCACTGGATGAATACAAATCCCCTGGGCCAGATGGTGTGCACCCAAGAGTGCTCAAAGAACTTTCTAACGAACTTGCAGAGCCTCTGTCCATCATCTTCAAGGCCTCCTGGAGGACTGGGGATGTGCCAGAAGATTGGAGGAGAGTGAATGTTATCCCAATCTTTAAGAAAGGGAAGAAGGGTGACCTGGGAAACTACAGGCCAGTCAGTCTGACTTCTGTTGCCTGGAAGATATTAGAGCAGATTTTAAAGGGATCAATCTGTAAGTATCTGAAGGACCACTTAGTGATCTGGAGAAGTCAGCACGGTTTTGTCCCCAACAGACCTTGTCAGACCAACCTGGTTTCCTTCTTTGATTGTGTGACGAGCTTACTGGATCGTGGGAACTCTGTTGATGTGATTTACCTGAATTTCAATAAAGCTTTTTATAAGGTTTCCCATGACATTCTGATGGGCAAACTGGAAGACTGTGG
>NW_015165848.1:690836-697935 GCF_001447785.1 Gekko japonicus | reverse complement strand
AAATTGGGAGGAGTAGCAAACACCCAAGAAGATAGAGTTAACTTAAAATTCAACAAGACCTGAATACTCTGGAGAAGTGGGCAGTTGCAAACAGGATGCAATTCAACAAAGATAAATGCACTGTATTACATCTGGGCCACAAAAATGTCAAGCACAAATACTGGATGGGGAATACATTTCTAGGGAGTAGTGTATGCGAATGAGATCTTGGGGGTAAGAGTGGACTGTAAACTAAATATGAGCAGTCAGTGTGATGCGATGGTAAAAAAGGCAAATTCAGTCTTGGGTTGTATTAAAAGGGCCATAGCATCGAAATTGCAGGCGGTCATAGCCCCTCTGTATACTGCCTTGGTCAGGCCTCATCTTGAGTACTGTGTGCAGTTCTGGAGGTCTCACTTCAAAAAGGATGTGGACAAAATCGAGAGGGTGCAGAAGAGAATGACGAGGATGATCAGGGGTCTGACTGAGCCCTGCGAGGAAAGGCTAAGGGCCTTGGGAGTGTTTAGTTTGGAGAAGAGGAGATTGAAGGGGGACATGATTGCTCTCTTTAAATATTTGAAAGGCTGTCATTTGGAGGAGGCCAAGGAGCTGTTCCAGTTGGCAGCAGAGGATAGGACCCAAAGCAATGGGTTTAAATTACATGCAGAAAGGTATCGGCTGGATATTAGGGAAAACTTTTTCCCGGTCAGAGTAGTTCAAAGATGAAATCAGCTGCCTAGAGAGGTGGTTAGCTCCCCTTCACTGACAGCTTTCAAGAAGAGGCTGGACGAATATTTGTCAGAGATGCTTTAGGCTGGTCCTGCATTGGGCAGAGGGTTGGACTAGATGGTGTGTATGGCCCCTTCCAACGCTATGATTCTATGGTTCCAGAATAGGAGGTTTCAGATATGTATGGTGACCCTTGAAAACTAGAAGTTCTATTTAGCCTATTGGATTTATAAGTTCAGCACCAGTGGAAAATACATTAAAGAGTGTCTGTCCTGTTTTCGGCCTAGCTGGGATCTTGAAAGTGGCTATACTATGAAAGCTGTCAGCAAAGCAGTGGGACTCCTGTATGGCCCCTTCCAACGCTATGATTCTATGGTTCCAGAATAGGAGGTTTCAGATATGTATGGTGACCCTTGAAAACTAGAAGTTCTATTTAGCCTATTGATTTATAAGTTCAGCGCCAGTGGAAAATACATTTGGGGCTTGGGAAGAGTTAAAGAGTGTCTGTCCTGTTTTTGGCCTAGCTGGGATCATGAAAGTGGCTATACTGTGAAAGCTGTCAGCAAAGCAGTGGGACTCTGACAATGTTTAACCCATATCTGAAATTATAGAACAGAGACCTGTGAGGCAGAGCACCCTAATTTCCCTCAAGGGTTAACATGATTATCAGCAGGTCTGCTCCGGCTCACAGGTGTCTGTGGTTTGGGCCTTCCTGCAGATACCCTTATCTCTTTCAAGGCCAGAGTTAAGAATGAGATAATCGGTTAGTCGCAAGAAGCTCTGCTCAGCCATATAATCAGATGGGAGGGGGGAAGTAAGAACAGTTGTTGAAATCCTCTGGAAAGTTCCATCAAAAGGGATTCCTGATTGGATCCCAAGGACCACCTGATGCCAGAGGGCAAAAAGCTATAGTGAGGATATAGGCCAAAGAGAAGCCATACTAACTTCATCCTTATGCTATGGCAGTGTGCTTTGATACATTATCCAATGTCATGATGGACTGCAACATATGGAACCCTTTAGGCTGCAGCTTGGATTCTTATGCTGCAAGAAGGTGTGCCATCTAATACCTGGTATTAAATGTATTAGTTAGAAAAGTTAGCTTTTTTATTTCTCTGTTATTAACCTATAGAGACTGTACTGCATAGCGATATCCCTTTTTAAATGTTTGAATAAACCTTTATATATTTTTACAAAGTTCTGCTTTATATGTGTGCCTTTAACCTGAAGGACCCACAGGGCTGGGTGCTGCTCAGGCAAGGAGGAGTGGTGACCTAGGGGAACCCAGGCCTGGGTCTTTGAGAAGAACTCCCCCCCCCCTCCCTAATTACTTTGGAATTTTTCCAGAGTGAAACTTTCTGCTCTGTCTTCCTTTTCAGTCCTAGCCTGCTTGCCCCCTGCCAGACTTATTTCTTCTCTTTCTGTTCTGAGTGCCACACAGAGAGAAACCTAAATCCTTGTTCTCCTTACTAGTCCCCCAAACCTGGATGATGATAACAACTTTAAGGGTAGGTTTTGACTTCAGAGGTGCCTGAGAGAAAGCATCTACCATAACTGGGATGGCTTTCACTAGGAATCATCTGATTTGTTCATTGTTGCTTGTTTTTCCCAAGTGCTTGTGTGATTCTGTAGGCCATGTAATTACTAAGCCATCTAGTTTAGTAGTTCTCCTGATTTAGCATGCTATATTACTCCTTCAGTCTACATTTCCTGCTTTTTCTTCTGTTGTCTTTATACATTTAATGAATATTAAAACTCAAATATTGTCTCCCTTACTAGCTGGTACTCCAAATCCCTACCCAAAGTATTTCCCATGTTTGTGCCTATTCAAGCACAGACCAAAGGTCCCTTGCCTGAGGCATCTAGAGGTGCATTTGTGAAGGAATACTTACATGTATCCTCAGATTTCCAGGTAATGGGGGGGGGGGGGGACACAAACTTTTGTAAACATGATAGGCTGTTTCTCAATGAGTTGAATTGTGTCCCAGACAGACCTGGCACTATGGTGAGTTGAATGGCGAGTTGCATTTCTGTTTCCCCTTTTTAGAATTGTAGTGATAAGCAAAAGAGTACATTGGCACAACTTCCAAGAGACATAATATTTTGTATGTTGAGGATGAAGACTGTCAGCAACATCAAAAAACTTTGGCGGCCTAGTTTAACAAACATTGCTAGTTGGCATTGTCAATGGCAAGTTGCAAGAAATGTGTACTTCAGAAGGAATAATTTGCATTCAGAATTAACTGTAATCACTCATCCTACAGACTGAGGCTCACTATGGAAACCCTCACATTCAGTGTGCAGCAGAGGCTTTAAAAAACAACAACACTGAATAATGAGGGAGATATTGATACCGAGACAACTTTGGTGTCATTGAGCATACTGCTGTGTTCTCACCTGGCCTTAGTGTTTTGTTCTGGTCACCTCATCCACAGGACAGGAACAGCAATAAGAGATCGAAGATAAATAATGTGAATGATTAGCTCATGACTGTAGCATCTGAAATGCCAGGTTTATCAGGGAGATGTAAACTGGAGATATGCAGAGGGTAAGAGATGAAACAGAGGTGAACAAAATAACAAAACACTATCAAGAGTAAATTGTGAGGGAGAGGACTTCTGTTTATTTTTCTGTAACGCAAGAATAAGGGCACTTCCAATGGAACTGAAAGGTGATTCACTTATGTCTGAAGGGAAATGTCAGATAAAGCATTTTATAAAAAGTAATTATCTAGCCTTTTAGTTGCAGAGATGCAAGGGGAAAAGCAGTTGGGGAATTTCCCCTTGTATTTCTGCAACAAAAGCAACTGGAGACTTTTTTTTCCCAAAGTGAAAACTGAGAATTCAGAGAAACCAGTAGAGCACAGCAATAGATCATTATGATGTTTGAATTCTGTAGAGGAGTAGCAGTTATTTCTGTTTTGTGAAGGTATCTGGTGTTGTCAGAATGGGAGCTGGGAGAGGAAAGTGCTCACACAACTTCTGTGTTGGCTCCCCATTGCCAGTGCAAATGCCTGCGCATTTGCAGTGGAAGTGAAAAAGAAATGGGAAATCGTCATTATGTGGATGCAGCTACAGTCTGTGCAACAGTTTTGTTGTCACCTCATTTTTTTGTCTGTAGTTTCAGAAAGTTTCTCCTGAAACTTTCTGAGTTGGCAGTAAAACACTGCAAAAGGGGGGGGAGCTCTGAGATGTGCCACAACACTTTGATCTAGGCACTATATCGGTAGATCAAATGGTTGTAGAAAAATTCCCCTTTCATTCTCTTTGAAGAAATATTAGTAATTGCATTCTCTTAATGAAATTACCTAACACTCAGAATCAAAGGGTCATTTGATCCAGAAGAAATGCCTGCTACTGTAAAGAATTCATTGCCAAAAGGGAAAAAGCATGAATTCTTGGTGGTTTAGAATTTTTCAACTAACAATACTAATTTTGTGAATCTTGTGAAAGCCTGCTGAGGATATGTTGTTCTTTTGAAGCTGGCTTACTTTAATATCCCTTTCATATCATTACTAAGGCATAGGCAAAGGCCCAATACTTGGGGTTGCTATTTGGCTTAGGTGAAATAGCTATTATATATGCTGAAGACTCAGCAGTAGGTTCTTTTATTCTGTGAGGAGCCACCAGCATTGGTGGCAGTGACAAGGACTCTCCTGGCTGAGTAGAGCCCTGAGGGAATTCTTCACCAAGAGCACTCTCATCAGGGAATGGCCTCACAGACCGTTGCAGACAGGAGTGCAGGCCAGGGAGCAGACAACAGTATTTCCTGTGGAGAAGCCCCGCTCCCCACGCCACACTGGCTACAGAAAAACTGCAGAGGCCAGAACAAGCACCTGGCTAGTGGGGGCAGAGATCTGAGTACCCATCCCAGTTGTCGCATGTGGCTGGAAACAGAGCTGTGCCAGAGATATATATAGTCAGCCCTATATTAGCCTTAGATTAGATGGGGTGAAGTCGTGAAAGAGGCAAGAAAGGCTACAGGAATGGGGAAGAGGGAAGCGAGACAAGAACCTGAGCCTAGAAGGGAACAAGGCTATAGGTATAAAAGAAAGTCATGAGGAGTAGTGGATGCTGCTAGAGAGAGGAGGGATGAGGTGGGAGGGAGATGGCCAAAGAGAAGGGTAAATCTGAGGGAGGAAGAGGGAAAGGAAGAGAACAGGGGGGGGTTGGCAATGGCCAGCTGCATCCTGTTCACTGGCTGCTGATGAGGAAAGGTCATCCTCACAGAGTAACATGGGGCAGTTCCCTGCATGGTAAAAGGTAAAGGTTCCCTTGCTCGAAAGCCAGTCGAATCTGACGCTAGGGTTGCGGTCCTCATCTCCGTTTCAAAGCCAAAGAGCCAGCGCTGTCCGAAGACGTTTCCGTGGTCATGTGGCTGGCATGACTAAACACCAAGGCAGTCCCTGCATGGGGACTGTGACAAATGGCCAGGTGGCAGGAACTATGACCATGATGCTATGAAATTTGGAATAAACCTCTTTGGCGCCAGGGAATACCTGGCTATGAGTTTCAGTTCCGGGCAATCTCTCAGGCTGTGTCACTTCTGGGATATCATTGTACCAATGTGGTATTACTGACAAGTCATTCACAAGCTGGAGTCACAGATTCCCTGCATGTCCACCTCCGGCTCATGAACTGAATTGCACCAAGCTTTCCTAAGCATGAAATGTGGTCAGCTCAGGCTGCAACCCAAACTGTCTGTTGAGGCATGTATGAGAATTTGTGATCCATGCACTAGAGTTCATTCAGTGGGTGTTGTTTTCCAAGACCAGCTCTTTGCACTGTATGAGAAGTCATGTCAGAGTGCCACTCAATTTTAAAGTTGGTTTAACATCAGGGCTGCTTCCAGAAGCATCTGGGTGAACGCAGAAGCCCTGCTGCCTAGGAAGAGCGGGCTACGCAGCTCACCTTTGAAGGTTCTGTAAGCTGTAGAAATATTGCAAGCCATACCCCTGGCAGACACTGCTCAGTGACAATAGACACTGATGCAAATGGTTTTCATAAAGTGGGCCATGTGATTTTTTTTTTACTGACAAACGTTTTTTTTTCTCACCCACAAAGAATTGGGATCTGGAATGTTGATAGCTCTGTGCATGCCCATGGATGTGTTTGACCTGTTTCTTGTGGTCTTTACCCTGATCAGAAAATGTCTGGTGAGCTGAACGTGAAGATCCGGGCAGAATTTGAGCACCTTCGTCGTGTCCTGGAGGAAGAAGAAAGAACTGTGCTGATGGAATTGGCCAGAGAAGAGGAACAGTGGGTGATAAGACTGCAAGGAGAGTCTGCCCGCCTAGAACAGGGGATCCACGAGCTGAAGAAGAACATGGAGCACATTCAGCAAAACCTTGACAAACTGGGGAACTCGCTGCTGCTGGAGGTGAGATTCATCGAGACAATTCAGAGGGAGGTTAGAGGGCTTGAGCTTTCAGGCCAGTAGCAGGGACAGAACTTTCCTGCTGGCTTTACTCGTAATGCGGTGATCATAGTATTGCATTCTGTGAGTTTAGATGCCAGATGAAGCACCTCTTGTTGTCCTTTTTACATGCATTAGTAAATCCAAGCAAAACTTGGGGAGCAAAGTGACATGTAAAGCAATAGGAGTCATAATAAAGAGAAGAAATGGTTAAAAATACTGTTGTTAGTTTTTTATATATATTTATTTATTTATAGTTATACCCTGCTTTTCTCCTCCATGGGGAACCAAGGTGGCTTACAACATCATTCTCCCGTCTTCTTTGTTATCCCCGCAACAACCCTGCAAGGTAGGTGAAGCTGAGAGAAAGTGTGACTAGACCACGGTCACCCAGCAAGTTTCTGTAGCAGAGGGGGGGATTGGAACCTGGGTCTCCCAGATCATAGTCCAACACTATGAGCCAGTTTGGTGTAGTGGTTAAGTGTGTGGACTCTAATCTGGAGAACCAGGTTTGATTCCCCACTCCTCCTCCACATGAAGCCAGCTGGGTGACCTTGGGTCAGTCACAGTTCTCTCAGAACTCTCTCAGCCCCACCTACCTCACAAGGTGCCTGTTGTGGGAAGAGGAAGGGAAGGTGATTGTAAGCCATTCCAAGACTTCTTTGGGTAGTGAAGGGTGGGTTAAACCAACTCCTCTTCTTCACTACAAATGACTACACCAGACTGGCTGACATCTGTCCAAAAAGAAGGGAAGAGAAAATTCACCATTTTGTTTCTGAAACATGGCCCATGAATTGTGTTATGGAAAATCTACACAGATGAGATGTTGCAAGGAAGGATGTTTAGCTGTATTCAAGACGAAGCAGCCTGCCTCTTCCCCAGGTCTCCCTCCAACATCTAGTCAAAAAATGAATTGCCAGCGCCACAGTGACGTGTTGGAAAATTCTGACCTCATCAACATGTCATAGTTTTGTGA
>NW_015165848.1:685739-690788 GCF_001447785.1 Gekko japonicus | reverse complement strand
CCCAAAAAAAAAAAGTGACTGGAAAAGCATAACACTTCCTTTCCTCTTACTCTAAATGTTACTTGGGAGCAGACTGCCATAATCTGGGTGCTGGTGGGGGGGTTAGGGTTAAGAGTGGTGTGAGAAACGCAGAAGGAGCTAATTGGAGGAGTAGTTCATGACCTCTGTGGATGCATGTACCCTTTCCATTTTGAAAATGTTCAGTTCCTACTAATACATTTTAATATACTTGTAACCCTATTAAATATTACTTGGACCTGAACATGTTCTTGTCGGTTTCCTCTGAGTACCATTCTTGCATGCTTTCCTTTCTGGTGGCAACTCTACCTTTAGTTTGGTGTAGTGGTTAAGTGTGTGGACTCTAATCTGGGAGAACCGGGTTTGATTCCCCACTCCTCCACTTGCACCTGCTGGTGTGACCTTGGGTCAGTCACAAGCTCTGGCACAGCTGTTCTTGAAAAAGAGCAGTTTGTGTCAGAGTTCTCTCAGCCCCACCCACCTCACAGGGTGTCTGTTGAGGGGAGGGGAAGGGAAAGGAGTTTGTAAGCCGCTCTGAGACTCCAAGTGAAGGGCGGGGTATAAATCCAATCTCTTCTTCTTTCTCTTTATCTCTGTTTGGCCATCCCGTTCCCTCTCCTTTTCACAGAGATGCCACAAGGATGGTGGTGATACCCTTTCCTTTCCTACCCAAGAGTCCGCGCTGTGCAACGCCTTATTTATCAAAGAGGAATATTTGCATCTGTCATTTCCTCTCTCCCCCAAATCACAAGAACTAGCTTTTTTCCCTCCATCCTCATATTTAAAATATAACTGATTGGGTAATGTAATGCTTCTACATAGTTGTCATGGTTACTGTGGCTTTATTGTGCAGTGAGTTCTTGGGAGGGAGCCTTTGCCAGGAAGCACACAAGATGATTATGGGTTGGATCCAGTGGAGCGTTTTAGTGAATGGGATAATTTCCATCTGTGGAGCACGTCTTTTTCTTCTCTCCTCCTGCTGCTGCAGCCCAGAGTGCTGCTCCTGAGAACAGAGGACCTGCAGCCAACAGGGGGGTAGTGAGAAAGTCATGCTCCACAGACAGAAATCCTTCCACCCACAGAAACACTCTGCTGGATCCAAGTCTATGTCTCTCTAGTGGGAATCATGCTCTGGAGTTCAAAGTTCTTGATCTGTGAACAGTGTAAATAAAGAGGCAGCCTTGGCTTGTAGACTGAATCGGGCAAAATGGTTCTTGTAAAAACAGTTGGCGCTAGAAATGTAGTGTCTTAACCTGCAACAGTAATCCTGTGCTGCCAGGATTACTGCTTATTTCCTGTTTCGCTCTGCACTTCCATTCCTCCTCATGGCTTCTTTGTGTGTGCGAGTTGGAGGTGAAGAGTGGAGCATCTTGAAGCTATGTTCTTAGTTGCTTAGAGTACATATGCCATAGACATTGTTATACTCTAGGGAGGGACAAGAAGGGAATCGGTGTAGATGCTTGGGTGGAAGACATGCTTTGCTTTGCAAATAATAAGTGGATTCCTTTGGAGGAATTCCAAGCTGTTTACTCTCCTTTTTCCGGAACTGTTTGAAATGTAATATGATTGTGTATGTAGATCGGTTGAGGCTGTTCGTACTTTGTGATAGTTCTAGTACACCGTTCACACTAGCAAGGTTCCTTTTGTCTTTCCTCTGTCTTCTATCTAATCTTTTCCCTCTTTTTGTTTAAGGCACAGGAATCAGCAAGAGTGAGGTGGGTAGTTGGGTAGGTCACAAGGGAGTAGTACTGTTGGGAGGGGGGTGCTGTTGTTTTAAATGGATTATTTGTTTTAAAAAGAATTGACAGTAATATTTGAGTGGGGAGGGGATTGGTGTATCTCTGGCAGGCCCTTGTTGCATATGGTGAAGTTAGTGGCCCATTTAAAAGCCTTTCCTGTTGCGAGAGGAGGCTTTTCCCAGGCAAGCCTCCAGACAGCCTGAGCGTGCCCCACCTCAGCCGTGCCACAAGCATCTCATCTGAAGGTGGAGGGCTTAATCACTAAAACCTTGATCTATGCTAGCACTAAGCAAGTGTCAGGAGGGCTAAACTAAACACCCAACATTACTGTTTTGGCACTTGAAAAGACAGGGGGGGACGTTTGCATAGTGCCACACATCAATTTTTAAATGGTTGAATTCTCCTCTAAAATGACATTGTCAGTCACAAGTTGGTCACCATAGCATCTAGTTTAGCTCTCCGTGCTATCCCTTCAAGGTTCTAGAGCTGAGATGGGGTGAAATTCACTTATCCTGCGTGATACATTTTGTCTTTGTAGAGATTTCCTAATGCAGTTGACCCAAATGGAGCTTTAAAGTGGGGGAGAAGGGAGGAAACCTCATTAATGATTACTGAAAGTCCTCCGATAACAACTGTCGCTTGCCAGACAACTGTTTGCTTTGTGTCTTAAGGAGATAAGGCAGGATAGAAACGTTTGGATTTAAATAGTATATAGAAGACCTTATTTTTTCAGTCCTCAGATACTTTTTTTGAGTTTTGTGTCTGCTTTTAACAGGAGAGAGAGAGAGAGAGAGAGAGAGAGAGAGAGAGAGAGAGAGAGACAGGAACCGGAAACCTTCTTTTCTCTCTTCTCTTCACTTCCCCTTGCAGAAACGAGTGACTGTGCCCCAGTACTGGCCCAGGCCGTTCAGGATTAGCTTCCACTTGAAATAGGTTTGTTAGAATTCTGCTTGTGCTTCAGTACAGATGCAAAGAAAGGGGACAATCTAATTTACTTGAGAAGCTGTAAAGATTTAGTGAGGTGACTGTTAATTTTCTTGCTTCTCATTGCAGGTGGAAAATGTGGCTGTCAGGTACGTGTCTGGAAAGAAAAAGAGCTGCTTCTCTCTCTGCTGGCTTCTTATCTCACCTACTCTGCTGGGGGACTGGGTTTTTGGGGTTTTTTTAATAGTGGAGGGTATTATCAATAGAGCTTTTAAAGCCCTGAGAACAACAGTTTGGAGAGAGGCTGGTGTGCAGACTGAAGGAATGTAGGTAGATCTGTTCACCTGTGCATATCAGATGCTCGAAGCACAGCTGGACTTGGGTAAACTGAAGGCACTGAAACAGAGTCCCCAGGTTTAACTGCCTGAGTGGGGCTCTCCTTTCAAGGAAATGCCAGAAGGAGACCAGTAAGAGGGTGCGGTGGCACAAATGGTCTGTTGATCAAGTCCTGCAGAATTTGTGACCCATTAAGCCAAATGAAGCCCACCAGCTGTATATCATGTCCTGCCAGGTGATTCACAGCAAGGCACTGAAACAGAGTCCCCAGGTTTAACTGCCTGAGTGGGGCTCTCCTTTCAAGGAAATGCCAGAAGGAGACCAGTAAGAGGGTGCACCAGTGGCACAAATGGTCTGTTGATACAGTCCTGCAGAATTTGTGACCCACTAAGCCAAATGAAGCCCACCAGCTGCATATCATGTCCTGCCAGGTGATTCACAGCCTTTGTTGGTGAGGGGCTGGGAGGTTAGGAGCCAGGCAGTCAGAAAAACAGGCGATCTGTTGAGCTTCTGTTGTGCTGTTGTACATGGCTGGTGAGCTGCATTCGACCAACTGGGTCAGAAGTTGTGCTACCGGTCAGCCTTAAAGCTGCCATTGCTCTGTGTAGCTGCTGGACTACCAAGCTGCTCTGTTACAAAATGGTGGAGTCCTCTCTCACATTTCTTTCCTTGCTGTTTGCTTATTGAAGTGAAGGATTGCTGGAGAAATTTTCTGCTCAGTGGCTGATGGGGAGTGTGACAAATAATGACAGGTTTTTAGACAGCTCTTCATAGGCTTTCAGATACTGAGAAGAATTGGTTTCAGAGCATTGGGCCCACACCTCTGTTGAGTCCCTGCAGAAACTGGCAGACTGCAGGCTGCATTCTATCATCAGTGTGTATTGCCGTTCTTCATTGTTCTTGGATTTGGCTACTGCGGGGCTTGTGAGTGTGTTTAGTGTCTGGCTTTTCTGACCATAGGGCAGTAAGCAGTTGAAAAGCAGAGGAAAATAATTGGCCTGCAGAGGTCAGAACTTCTCCTGAATATTACTAGAGACTCATTCTTCAAATGTGTAGCATCCAGCTGGTCCCTGATATCTCTTTAAAGGTAAAGGTTCCCTTGCTCGAAAGTCAGTCGAATCCGACTCTAGGGTTGCGGTGCTCATCTCCATTTCAAAGCCAGCGTTGTCCAAAGACATTTCCGTGGTCATGTGGCCGGCATGACTAAACACCAAGGCGCACGGAACGCTGTTAACTTCCCACCGAAGTGGTACCTATTGATCTACTTGCAATTTCTTGCTTTCAAACTGCTAGGTTGGTAGGAGCTGGAACTAGAGACGGGAGCTCACTCCGTCATGCGGCACACTCGGGTCTCGAACTGCTGAACTACCGACCTTCCATAGCCTGCAGTTCAGGGTCTTAACCACTTGAGCCACCGCAGCTCTTTACTGGGAGCTTAAGAACTCCCAGTTTATAGGACTGCTGACTTTACTTAATGCACACTCACAGCTGCTAATGACACTTACTGGAATAACAATTTTAATAGCTTTCACTCCTGGTGCAACATTAGCGATTCCTTTGACTGGTTATTTAGTAAGAGGTCTTTCTCTCCTTACCCTAAAAACTCACAACAGTTTTTTCAAAAGGATCTTTAGTAGTGCACTAAGGCAATAGGAGCAGGAGTTGTGCAAACTGGATCTCTGTGTGTTTTGAAAATGAAAATAAAGTGAACAAGGGAGTCCTCTAGATAGCATGTTGTACATCAGTCTTGGGTCCCAGCTGTGTAAAGACTAAGCAGATTGCCACAGCCAGGTCACTCTTATAACAACTCCCGTGCCCCCACCCTTATGAAACTGAAAATTCAGGGTTGGACCCTGAATAAATTTTCTGTTGATGTGAAGTGCTTATCTTGTGGAATAAAATGCTCCTGTCCCGTCCCCCGTCCCCCCAACTGCAGCCCACTGATCTCATAGAAACATAGAGCTGGAAGATACCTCAAGGGTCATCTAGTCCAACCGCCTGCACAACGCAGGAAATTCACAAAATCCCCCCC